>NW_015164682.1:167026-187779 GCF_001447785.1 Gekko japonicus
GAGCGAGCCTACTGCCCATCTGGACCGCACCACACACTGAGGTCCAGGCCATGTGCATTGCACTGCAACTGGGACTATGGCTGCTACTCCAGGACTACTTCCAGAGTCTGATCCCACTTATCCAGAGAAATGGGAGGCCTGGGTGGAATGCCTGAAGTACTTCAAGGATGGGGCCCTTTGTGCATGGAGAGCTCATCCCGGCAAGACGAGAAAGCTGTAAACTCTGGGCCCACCCATCCGCTGGGCCATCCCCTCCACACCCAGTCCAGGTAGGATGACTATAGACCAATGGCTACTCTTCCTAATGCATCGAGTACATTAATCAAATACATGCCAAATTAGGTATGGTAAGAAGGGTTTTTTAACCCACAAAATACCTGTCTCAAAGGGTGTTAAGCAGGGATGTGTATTAGTTCTAGCCTTATTTAATCTTTTCCTATCTGACCTTCCTACACAACTTGCAGCAATAGATGGACATGCCCCCAAATTGAACTCTCTATCTATACCCATCTTACTGTATGCAGACGATGCCTTAGTTCTCTCTACCACCAGAATAGGCCTCAAACGTGTCCTAACAATGTTTTCCTCCTATTGCAAACAGAACTCTCTTACAATTAATTATGAGAAAACCAAAATTAGTTTTCTCCAAAGCGTGGAAATGCACCTTGTGGAAAATAGACGGAAGGGGAATTAAGCAAGTCAAATCCTTTAGGTACTTGGGTGTTTGGTTTCACTATAATTTAAAATGGTCTTTCCATCAGGACCAATTGCTCCAATTGGCTAAAAACAGGATTTCGGCCGGTACCCACTTTTATTATCGACAAGGAAATCAGTTTGTTCTGACCACCATTCTAATTTTTCAGGCTACGGTAGTCTCTTGCTTATTATATTGGAATCCCTGTATGGATTCAGAGTTTTAACAAAGAGATTGACCGAATCCATGCAATCTTTTTATGGCGTACTTGGATTGCCCAATTCTGTTACCTGTTATTCCCTCTGTGCTGAGCTGGGTGTCCATCTCTTAGATTCGAGGGCATGGATCACTACTATTAAATATTGGTTTCACATCCATTTTAGTGCCCCCCAGAATAGCCTTATTTCACTCTTAACTATGGATCCATATGTATCCAAGCTATAACCTCCAAAATATATTCAATTGGCATTGATCTGGACATCTTGGAAAATCAAGATGAGAATTTCATATACCAGACAATCCATAGAAGTATCTGGGACATTGAGGCCCAAATAATCCAGGCCGGTGCCAGGGGTACTTGTTCCCCCCTTTCCCTCAGTCTCAGATATGTACCAAATAGTATGGCACAATACTTTTCTAACTTTGTGATCCCGCTGCAACAGAGCTTTTATGCTATCCAGATTTAATGTTTTCCCCTCATCTTGGGCTTCAGGTAGATATAGAGGTATTCTGAAATGTGGTAGAATTTGTAATTGTTCATCTGGAGAACCTGATACCTTAGACCACATCTTATTATGCTGCCCCCTCCACTCACATCGTTACTTTGGATTAAGCCCATACTGCCTAGGATAAATTCCAACAATGTAATCAGGTACCTTTTAGCTGATGAGTCACCTGAAATTACTGCTCAGTTATTTTTAATGCTGATGTGTTTTAAGAAGGCATGTGTAATGATACCTACTGAAGTAATTTATTTATTTTTTATATGCCAATAAAATTGCATTACATTGCATTGATGTGGTCCTTTGCAAAGTGGCAGGTGACATCTGCAGCATGGATGGGCCACTTGCGGAGTTCCTCAATGAGGAGGATCAGGTGTGGGAGCCAGGACATGGTACCACCCCCTCCTGTTCCAGCAAGTCTTATCAGCCCTACATGAGACACATTCAGGGATCGTTTGGAATGAAAGCTCTCGCCCACAGCTACGTGCGGTGGCCAGGGATCAATGGAGAGATCAAGGCTTGGGTCAAGCACTGCCAGGAGACCCAACCAGAGCCCCCCCACCGAGCTCCCATACAGCAGTGGGAGTCCACCCACACCCCATGGTCCAGGGTGCACCTTCCAGGGCCAGATATTCTTCGGATTAGTGGATTCCTACACCAAATGGCTGGAGGTTGTTCCTGTCATCTCCACCTCCTCCTGGGCAACCATCAGGGCCCTCACCTGGATTTTCTGCATGCACTGCCTACCCAACATGGTCATGATGGACAATGGGACTGTTTTTACATCGAGAGAGTTTCAGGAGTTCTTGGGCCGCTACCTGATCCACCACATCCAGACTGCACCATTCCACCTGGCCACCAACAGACAAGCGGAAAGGATGGTGCACACCACCAAGGACTCCCTCAGGTGGCTCATCCACAGCAGCTATAAACACTGGTTGGCAACTTGGGTCACTGGGCAACTCTGAGCACTGCTGGTACCTCACAACCTGGTTAGACCAGCTGCACCCGGACTGGGCACCAGAGAACTGCTCATTTTCGGAGGTCCAAGAAATGCCCAGAGGGTTCTTCCCAGGCAACCCTATCTACACTAGGAACTACTCCAGCTGTCCTATGTGGGTTCCTGCAAGGGTCATCAGGGCACCAGTCCTGTGTCATATGAGGTTTCCACGGATGACGGACAAGTCTTATGCAGGCAGTATCACAATGATTTTTGGCAGTATCACAATGATTTTTGTTTCATTAAAAATTATTCACTAAAACTTCTGAAATGCCATGGAAGCCAGCCGCCCAGAACTGCCACCACCGCTGCTGGAGTACACCTTGGAGTGGGATGCAGCATGCTCCAGGGACTAGCCTGACTGTTCCTGATTTGTCATCTTCCCCCAGCACTGTGACCACAACCCCAGACTTGGCTCCTGTGGCTTTGCCACCGCTGTCCAAGCCTGGACACTCTCACCAAGAAAGGCGGAAACCAGCGTACCTTGAAGACTATGTGCGTTAAGGTGCTTTGGAACTTAGGGGGGAGGAGTGTTATGTATTGGGACTGGAACATTCCAGGACGGTTTTTACCAGGGACTGGCTGAACTTGGAGCTCTAGAACAATAGCTCACCAGGACTCTGGAGGTGACCAATGAGGAAGTTATGGGTCTGACAATAACCTATTGTTATTAGTTGTTTGGGGAGTGGGTGGTGTTTGCATGCTGTTTAAACCGGGCTGTTGCCCTGGGTCTTTGCATTGCTCTGGCTGAATCACTAATAAAGCAGAGCTGATCACTAATCTTGGGGTCAGACCATTCATGGAACCCAGTATTTAATAAGAGTCCTCTCTGACTAAGCTGAGGTAGCTCTCTTGGATATCAGAGTGTATCATTTTAACTTAAAGATAAAAAGCCTTCAATAAAGCCTAGTCTTCAAGAGATGGTTGTCCCAATTTAGCTGGGAGGGCTAGCCCCCCTGCACAATTTGAGATTCTGCAGGTGGAACATAGGGATTTAAGAAGAATTTAATCCAAGGACTCCCCTATTTTGTCAATCCAGATGCCAGCCCCATATAAACTTTGCGCAGCCACCTTGGTGTTAAAGAGTTTGATGGCAACTGGGATACACTGAGCTCAGATGACTAAAAGAAATGACAGATAATATTTATGCTGCTGTAGCCAATCTTTTAAATGAGCAGCTTGAACTCACCAAGTTATTCTGGTCAAATCAAACCCCTAAGTATCTCTCAGTCTTTCTCTTTCAGTCTCTCTCTCTCTCTCTCTCTCTCTCTCTCTCTCTCTCTCTCTCTCTCTGTGTCTCTCTCTCACACACACACATCCTTCATTCTATCTGGTAACTGGGAACATATTCTCTCAGTACTCTTTATGGTCTTGTGAGAATCTGAGGAGGTATTTTGAGTTAAGGATGACTGTATCTTGCCTTATGCATCTAGTGAGCCAAAGACAAGCCTCCATGATGGCTTTAGGACCAAAGGCAAAGTTCTCACAACATTTGGCCCCTGGATCATTAAAGGGGCTTGATGGGTATTTCTGCAGCCTTTCTGCTTGAGCTGGATGCCTCCTAGCCTAAATAGAAGGACAACTGAGACTACAGTCAGGAAGCATGGGAGAAGAATGGATGGATGGGGGATTCCTTTATCATGCCTTTCTTCTTCATCATATGTCATTTTATTGGCAGTATCACAATGATTTTTGTTCCGTTAAACATTATTCACTAAAACTGCTGACAATCTTAGAAATAAGCTGATGGGAAAATATTCTGTTCCTTGTGTTGGAGAATATTTTAACGTGTTTTATCTTCTGTAAATCACTGCTATATTACACAGCACTGCATACTGCTTCATAATCAGTTTATGCTCTTTGCAGTAAAACCTTTCTCTGCTGGTTTAGCACTTTCTGCAGATGTAACAACATTAGCAGCACACCCTCTGCAAATATGAAAGATAGAAATAAGAACAATGCAATGGTCTGTGCAGTTTTTCAGCAGACAATGTCCATCATAAGTATTTGAGTACCTTCATGGGACCTTCTGCTAAGCTGGTATTCTCTGGTCCCAAATCCAGTATAATACAGGGATATCAGCTTGATTACAAAGATGTAAAAATTACTAGTGGAGTTTCCTTCTGCATTCAGCATAATGTAAAGTGTGGGTGAACAGGCCAGAATACATACAGGTAAGGATTACATTCATGCCTCTCCAGTCTACAAACCAGGGCTGTAGTTCTCAGCCTTGCAAGCTAAAATCACAAAGAAGGAAATATGTTCAGCAAGCAAAGAAAGTCTCCCTTTTATTATTTGAATAGGGATTTTTAAAAATTGATGGCAACAGGCACCTTCCATTGAATCAAGGATACTCACAAGTACAGTTCATAAGTTATAGTGAACACATGTACATCCTGCACATATGTATATACATCTGTTCATAAGAAAGAGACATTCACTTTATAAATGAAACCAGGCATCAGGTTTCAATCACACCTTCAGTTGTATTTGTATGTTATATGGAAATTGCTCAATGAATGTATAAAGAAAATGTGTACAGTCACTGTACACAGACTGTATTTTATTTATTTTATTATTTTATTTACATTATTTATAGTCTGCCTTTCTCACTGGAACTCAAGAGAGATTACACAGAGTAAGTCAATGAAATCAACAGGATAGGACATTCAATAAAACAACTCAATAGGATTTGGAGCATAGAACTCTGAAACCAACCAGCAATCTGAAAAAACAACTGAACCAAAACATGAGTATTAATATGACATGTTAAAATGATGCAGAAATTTCATTGCAGGATCCTACTTGCCACAATAGATAGTACAAACTATACACAGCAATATATACCACAATCTCCAACTCTTTTCCTGAGTGTCCTTCAGAACTGTTTTGTTACAGTACAGCCCTATTACCTGTGTAGGAAAGCCCTTGTGAATAATTACCTTTTGCAAAATTTGTGGTAAGACAGGAGAGCCCCAAGGAAGGGGCCACAACGGAGAATGTGCACCTATGGGCAGTTGTTGATTTTGGCCATTTACAGGTTGGCACCTGTCATTCACTCTAATTCACGCACAGGGCTACAATGCAAGCAGTAAATGGCACATGATTTACTATTCGTCTGTGTGGTCAAATTCTTATTAAACAATACTAGTTTGTGGCAAACAGAACATCTACCTTTTTTCTTCCTTTTCCAGCAAAAACTATTTATTAATGTATAGAAAGGAACACAAGCTCAAAGAAAACACTATTTCTAATACTGTATGTTGTAACTAGATTCTGGAATGTTTGCTGCATTAGTAGCCTGTGAACTCTTTGTTGTGGTCATTTAAAAATGTTCTGTGGAATGTGGGCATGTGGCCATTTTCACAAACAGCATACAGACTTTTTCCTGCCACTCTGTGTTGTATACATGAACAGTCTGCCAACACAGTATTTCTAATTGGCTAGAAAGTGACATTGGCGCATTCTCAAGCCAATCAGAAAAGTTCTGTTTGCAAAATATGTTTCCAACACATTGTTGTTGGGAAAATACTACAGAATTTGTTCCAAGGATGCTACTTGAATTTTGAAAGCTTGCTGGTTTGTTTCAAATATTCCTGTTTCAGTTTTGCTTCTCCCTTTTACATGCCAAGTATTGCCTTGTCTAGCCCAATATTGTCTGATCTGAGGCACAAATCGTTGTGTTAATCCTTGACCTGACTCAATAATATGAGAGGTGAAAGGTGTCCAGTTTTTAGAGTAAATGTGGTGGCAAGGGTAGGGAGCCAAATTTTGTACACCTCTCCATATCTTCATTTCCTCCTTTCACCCAGTAGGGCTCATTCATAATATTGGTACTTATGTGAGGGAGAAAATAGGACCAAGAAATAGGTTGCTAAGAGGTACACCATGAGCAGAGGAAAGATTCTGCACACACTCACACACCCAGGGGTCATTTCCTGCAGGAGCGCACAGGGGCGAAGCTCCGGCAGTAAAGAGCCCACTGGGCGGGCACATGCAACAAGCCCCACCCCCTGCTCCCAGCAGCCCTAAGTCAGAGCAAGAAGCAGCCAGGTAAATTGCAGAGCTCCCCCCCGGCCCAAAACAGTCCAGTGGCACCTTTAAGAGCAAGTTTTATTCAGGTACAAGCTCTCCCTCCTCTGCGAGGACAGATCTGCATGTTCCCCCCACCCGCAAATAGCTAGCAATCCAAAATAGTCCAGTGGCGCCTGAGCGGTGGCTGTCCTTCTGACACACTTCCGGTGATGACAGGGGGTGTGGCATATGCAAATAAGTTATGCCAATGAGTTATGCTAATGAGCTCCTGCACCTCTTTTTCTACGAAATGACCCCTGCACACGCCCCACATACAAATACACCACCGTGACCCTCTATATGTGATTGAATCATATCCAGGATTAAATAAAAAGCCTGTTTTGGTAGATAAAATACAATTTCCTCATGTAAATTGTATCACTGGATGTTTAAATGGTATTTAAAATATCCCTAGAGTGTTGGAATTGCAATGATGTGTTCCAAAAATATGGGATTTTCACTTGCAAAGGCCTGCTTGTTTTTCAGGGGCCATACGTTTTTTAAAAAAACATTCATACCTAGTTGTTAAAGGCTTTTAGGTAATCAGCAGATTGGGAATCCTTACCTCACCACCACTACCCAAAATACTGCTCCTAGAAGAGAAGGGACCACCAGGAACAGCATGGGTGGAGAGTTGAGAGTCTGCTGCTTGAGTCAAGGGTCTTCCCTCTCTGTTAGTGAAAAGTTTCCACATGACTCAAACTATAAAGGAAGGAATCATAATACGCATGAAATACTCCATTAGTGATATTACAATGGTCCTCTGCTTCCCCATTTCACCTAATCTTTGATCATATGAATTCAATACGGTGGTAAATTGAAGGGCCAGTCTACCCCGGTGTAGAGCGAACTTTGCGATCCTCCATTGTAGTCCAAAATGTTATTTCCAAGAACCACATGATTTATCTTGATATATATATTGGCTTTCAAAAGCACAAGTTCATATAAACATTTCGGAACACTGGTTTCTGGGAACCTGTAAGACTCAGTTTCAAATCCCCATGCTCTATGGTAAACCATAGAGTTTCTGGTGATTCCTAGAGCATCATTTACCAGCTTTCCCTTGAAGTGGCATCATGTCCCATATACCATCAGCATTTTTTAAAAAAATTCCTGCCTCCAATTGGAGCAGCAGCAGGCCAAAAGAGGACTCCCATGATATCAGGAGGCTTGCAACCCCACCATTCTGCCTTGAAGTTTGCTGGGAGACCTTGGGACAATCACACTTAGAGTTGCCAGCATAGGCTTGTCATTCCCCCATGGGGGGGTTGCCCTCTTTTAGCAAGTTTGGTGTAGAGGTTAAGTGCACGGACTGTAATCAGGGAGAACCGGGTTTGATTCCCCACTCCTCCACTTGCACCTGCTGGATGACCTTGGGCAAGCCATAGTTCTGGCATAGCTGTTCTTGAAAAAAAGCAGTTTTTGTCAGAGCTCTCTCAGCCCCACGTACCTTGCAGGGTGTCTGTTGTGGGGAGGGAAAGGGAAAGGAGTTTGTAAGCAGCTCTGAGACTCCTTTGGGTAGTGAAGGGTGGGGTATGAATCCAATCTCTTCTTCTTCTTCTTCTTCTTCTTCTAGGGCCCCGATCTGTTGGGGGGAACCCCACCCCCAAAGTGCCGCATTCGGGCCAACATGCCCAGCATGATGACATCATCATGCAGGGCACGTTGTTTGTGGATGCTCTATCATTCCAGGAAAAACTCTATGTTTTCCCTTGAATGACAGAGGACCAGCACCCAATGTGCCCTGCGTGATGACATTACTTTCAGGTGACATCATCACAGCACATGCACTTTGCACGCACACTGAAGATCTCCCAAAGAGGAAAAAGACCCCCTCCCTGCTGGAGCCAGGTAAAACGTGGCATCCCTATGCCAGCGTGAGGCTGGCAACGAGCAGAAGACTCATGACAACCCTATATTGGGGGCCAGATAGAAATTTTGACTACAGAAAATCCAAAGTTGGTGAACAGGATATTTTTAAGGATCTAATTATCATTGTTCTACTGGGTTCCCAAGTTCAAGTAAATATATTAAATGTGCTGCGCCTGAAAAGGGAACTAATTTTTAAAAGTGATACTGACACATTATTACTCCAATATGCAGCACCTTCAGGCTGTTAAGGCAAACATAATTTTTAATTCACTGGCCAAAGAATTCCATTAATGCAGAGTTAAGGCTTAAAGACAGATTATTTAAAACATCTGAAAGGAAAGACATGCATAATGTGCTGTGCCATGAGAGAAAAAGAAGTAACTGTCCCCTAAAACCCAGTTCATAAACTATTAATCAACTAGAGTTCACATTTGCAGATTGCAAACAATGAAACAAAGTCATTTATTTATAAGCGTATTTCCCCTTCTAACTCTTTATTCCACTGCGTGGATTTCAGCTAAAATTTCCACCATCCTATTTTTAAACATTATTATCAGACAACACATTCTCTTCAGAGGAATAATCCATTCTTCTATAAATATCGCTGAGAACCAAGGCCTACCTACATCAGGACTTAAACTGATTAAACAGGCATTTCCTGTCGCTAGGAAACTCTGGGAACTGCAGTTCTGTGATGGGCCCATTCTGCATCTAGCATTTGCTCAGTTGTTTTACCAAACCCATGCTGGATCAGAAATTCCCCTCTACATTGCACGCCACTTTCACTTTGATTGATTCTCAGATTTTATGGCAGTGTCCAGACTGCATGCCAGTTTCACTTCCTTTAATCTCTCAGTTTTATGGTAACTGCATTGATTTATGGCTGTTTTATGGCCATTCAGGGGTAACTCTGCAGTCAGTGTGGTGTTGACCCGGGGTATTTGGCCAAATATGCATCTAGCATTTGCTCCATCTTGTTACCAGACCCACACTGGAACAGAAAAAGATGCGTCTCAAAACCACATTCAAATACCCTGACCCAATGTCATACTGACTGCAGAGTCACCCCTGAACAGCCATAAAATGGTCATAAATCTATGCAGTTCCATAAAACTGTGAGATCAAATGAAGTGAAAGTGATGCAGTCTGGACACTGCCATAAAATCCGACAATCAATTAAAGTGCAAGTGGCATGCAATGCAGAGGCATCTTGAGTTTGGTAAAACAACATAGCAAATGCTAAATGCAGACTGGGCCATGGATAGGCTTACCAAGTACTTACCTTCAATTGGCGGGGGACACATACATCTTGTCAGGAACATTCCTGCGTGGAAAACAAATGCGCCGCACCGTGCCATCACCCAGATATGACGCCAGCATGCTGGGTGCGTAGCTGAGCGGTGCTCTGGCAATGGAGCTGGAAACTCGATGGTACTATCGAGTGTAGTGTAGTGGTGTAGTGGTTAAGTGCACAGACTCTAATCTGGGAGAACCAGGTTTGATTCCCCACTCCTCCACTTGCACCTGCTGGATGACCTTGGGCAAGCCGTAGTTCTGATAAGAGCTGTTCTTGAAAAAGAACAGTTTCTGGAAAGAGTTCTCTCAGCCCCACCTACCTCACAGGGTGTCTGTTGTGGGGAGGGAAAGGAAAAGGAGTTTGTAAGCCACTCTGAGATACCTTTGGGTAGTGAAGGGCGGGGGTATAAATCCAATCTCTTCTTCTTCTAGAATGAGCTATGTATTTTACAAATTAGGAGCTTCATTCTTGACAAAGAAGCTTTATAGGATAACCAAAAATTGATAAAATAGCAGAGAATAATTATAACAAGATCTGGAAGAAAATAGAAAAAGCTATGAAAAAATGGAAAAAGAAAACAATGAATACATCTACTAGATTCAAAAGTGTTAAAATATTTTGGTTGCCTAGATTAATATACCTCTTCCAGACAATATCATTAGGAATGTATACCAAAAAGCTAGACCAATGGAACAGAGTGATTAGGGAATGTATTTTTGGCAGTAAAAAATGCAGAATACAGAGAAAGATAATTTATAGTCATAGATCACAGTTGGGATGGGGAGTCCCTGACCTGAATAGTTATTACAAAGCCTTCCAAATAAAATCGATAATGGAAAGGGACTAAAATGGGTGAGTCTGGAGAATGAAATCAACAACAACATAGGGAGGTTTGGGGTATTCTCCAAAACGACAAATAAAGACCTTAAACAAGCTAAGGGGCCTAGGTATTCAACACTAACAGTTTGGAACAAGTGGCAGCCCTCATGGCTTAAAAGAACCTCAAAGTGGGCACCACTAAAGTCCTTGTATAATGAAACAGGAGAAAATAAATGGTGTGAACTGTTGAGATCAAAGGGATATTACAGGTTAAGAGACTTATTCAGAGGAGGTACTCTAAAACCAGCACAGGAATTAACCGAGGAGGTAGGTAGGCAATATTGGTTAAAAACTACAGGCCTTTATAGAATGATCAAAGAAGTTAATGAAAAAGGAAATATTTGGACAGAAGAACCAATTGAAGAAATATACAATAGGATGCAAAAATTTAAACAAGGACTAGCAGGATATATTTACCAAAAAATGCTATCCAATAAAGATAAGGCGATACTATATTTACAGAAAACATGGTGTAAGGAAGGTCAGATATCAGAAAGTGATGCAAATAAAATAATGAAGGGAATAGAAGATACCAAAATTATTAAATTCAACGAATTGGAACATAATTTTTTCACAAAGTGGTATAAAACACCAGCACAGATAGCAAACATGTTTCCGGGATCAAGCTCTATGTGTTGGCATTGTAAACAATTTAAGGATTGGTTCTCCCATATGTGGTGGGAATGTCCAGAGGTTAGAGATTTTTGGTCAAAAATAATACAAATTATAAGAAAAATATGTAAAATTTCATTGAATGTAGACTTCAAACTAATGTTAATGGGTATATTAGGAAATATAAGAGTTTGATTGTGAAGACAGTGTTATAATATTGTATCACAAAATGCCAGTAAAGGTGTTTTTGTAACATATATGCCTGTATAAATATAAGAAATCTAATTTTGTAACAGAACTGACAGAGTTTCATACAAAGGTGAAAGAAGTGTGGGAGTATGGCCAAAAAAAGTAAACAAGAAGATCAATCAAATATAATGAGCACTACACCTGCATTGTGGGAGTTGAGACGCAGCCAGGTAACATCCTGTGTGTCAAATATGTGATTGATGACTGGCCAGACAAAGAAAACTGAACTGAGCATGACTAAGTGATGTCAGTTATGATGTAAAATGAGGAGGAGCAAGAAGAGTATATAAGTCTGCTTTCTGTATTTGCTCACTGAACACACACGCTGAATTTTAGCCGTGAAGTGCTCCTTATTCGAATAAAAATTCTTTTGTTACCCTTTACTGCCTGGATGATTGTTTTAACTGTGTGGTTTATTGGCTAGCCACACAAGTCAAAGTACCTTAGCGCCCTTGGGGCGTTGGCAACAATACTATGGATTAATCATGACAGTTGTATTATCACAAAATCAATGTGCTTATAATGAAACAATCATGGAGAGCATTGAGAATGAGATCAGAAGGTTGCTCAGTTTTGCATCTTCTGTGTCTGGAAAGGGGGGATTCAAGCCCAGGCTGCCAATTCCCAGCTCCTGACTGTTTGCCCTTGAAACCAGCACCAACTATCAGGAGGCTGGGTGTGATTCTGGATGCCTCCCAATCAATGGAGGCCCAGATCACAAATGTTGCCAGACTGGGCATTTTTCTAGTTATGCCAGGTTATATCCTTGAGACTGACTCAGAAACTCCAACTGGTACAGAACATAGTGGCGTGGGTCCTCACGGGGACCCCACTTATGGCACATATTCAACCTGTGCTTCGTGAGCTGCACAAGCTCCAGGTGGAGTAGCAGATCAGGTTCAAGGTTCTGGTGTTAACCTTTAAGACCATTAATGGTCAGGGACCTAAGTGTCTTCGGGACCGGCTCTCCTAGTATACGCATGAACAGCATTACACTCAGCAGTTAAGAACTTGCTGGTGGTCCCTGGCCCAAGAGATATCCAACTATCCTTAACCAGAGCCAGGTTATTTTCTGCCCTGGCTCCAACCTGGTGGAACTCTCTGCCAAATAACATCCATTCCTGGCAGGACTTAATGCAGTTCCGTGGGGCCTGAAAGGCAGAGGTGTTCTGCCAGAGGTGTTCTTGGCCCTGGTTGAGGCTAGTGGGATATCCCTGGGGCCGGGGACTGCTAGAAGTGGACCTGTGTCCTCCGGGGCTCATATGGGGAGAGGTGGTCTCAAAGGTATGCTGGTCCCTGTCCATATAGGGCTTTAAAGGTAAGCAGCAGCACCTTGAAACGGATCTAGAATTCGATAGGCAGCCAGTATAGTTCACACAGCACTGGGTGGATGCAAGCCCGCACGGGCGTTGCTGTCAACATCCATGCTGCTGCTTTCTGCACTAGCTGTAACTTCCTGTAACTGACCTGCTCCCTTCATTGCGAAGCTGCAAATAAAACAAGGAAAAGATCACAAAAACCAAGTAAACCGGTCAGACACAGCAACCAAAAGTAGAATAAGTTTCCTGGGACTAAGTCTCATTACTAGGGTTGCCAGCTCTGGGTTGGGAAATACCTGGAGATTTTTTTTGGGGGGGTGAAACCTGAGGAGGGCAGGGTTTGGGGAGGGAAGGACTTCACTGTTTCAAAGTGGTCATTTTCTCCAGGTGAACTGATCTCTGTTGCCTGGAGATCAGTTGTGATAGTGGGAAACCTCCAGCTACCACCTGGAGATTGACAACCCTACTCATTAAACAGAACGGGACTTCTTTCACAGTAAACCAGTTCAGGAACCTCCTCTCAGATCCCAATGTATTTATTGATTTATTTTTGTATTTCTATATCACCCTCCCCTGCAGGGCTCAGGGTGGTGTACAACATAATTTAAAACATAGTTTAAGACAACAATGACAGCCCCCAGACTATAGTGATGTCCCTGAGATTGGAGTGAGTGCTTTCCCAGGGCTGTTTTAGCTCCCAAGAGCACCCCTAAACTGTTACACTCAGATGAAAGTACCCTTTTATTCAGTGACCTTATTCCCAGGAAGAAGGATTGTGTCCCCATTCTACTTGTGGAGTCCATAGTAGGCTCATTTCCATGATTTTCTTGAAAACTGTTTGCAGTAAGCATGTATAGAATTGAATGTAAGCAGATTTTATTAGCAAAGTTTATTAGTATTATGTATAGAAAAGAAATTGGTGGGAAGGTAACAGCGTTCTGTGTGCCTTGGTGTTTAGTCATGCCGGCCACATGACCACGGAAACGTCTTCGGACAGCGCTGGCTCTTCGGCTTGGAAATGGAGATGAGCACCGCAACCCTAGAGTCGGACTCGACTGGCTTTCGAGCAAGGGAACCTTTACCTTTATTTTATAGAAAAGAAAAGGACAAAATAGAGAGAGAACGCTAACCACGAGATGGTATGACAGTTATTGGAGGGCTGGTGTCCTGTCCCCTTTTTCCACACAAGGAAAAGGGAATCATGACTGGAGATGGGATGTAGGATCTTTCCAAGGGTATTTTGGCCACCTAGTCCATCTTTAAGCAGGTATACTCCAATGAAGGATCCAGCCTCATTCTATTTTGAGAGACCATATTAAACCCATTGCCTCATTTTTTCCCCAAATCCATTCTTGGTTTTATGGGTAACCTCTATGCTGTGATCCTTTCCAAAACAGATAAATTGTAAGCAGTAGAACCATGCTGGCCACTATCACAATTCATTAATGACAACAACAAGAGACTCTAATTTAAAACTAATTAATTTTGGAAGATGGATTTAAACATGGTTTGCAGAGAAAATAATTATGTTTGTGCAATAGTTGTAAGAGAGAATGTGCATGCCTAAAAGCATGTTTAAGTGCTGCTGTGCAAACACCATCTCCCAGCAAACTCCAGCGAAGGGCCCCCCGATCAGTCAGTATGATCAATGATAAATCAGTGACACATTCCCACCTGATGATTATAAGCAGGGGTCATTTCCTGCAGGAGCGCACAGGAGCGCAGCTCCGGCAGTAAAGAGCCCAGGGGGTGGGCACATGCAACAAGCCCCACCCCCTGATCCCAGCAGCCCTCAGTCAGAGCAAGAAGCAGCCAGGTAAGTTGCAGACCTCCCCTCGCCCCCCTGGTCGAAAACAGTCCAGTGGCCCCTTTAAGACCACGTTTTATTCAGGTACAAGCTCTCCCTCCCCTGCGAGGACAGATCTGCACACACACACACTAATAGCTAGCAATCCAAAACAGTCCAGTGGCGCCTGAGCGGTGGGTGTTACCTTCTGACACACTTCCGATGATGTCAGGGGGTGTGGCATATGCAGATAGGTTATGCTAATGAGCTATGCTAATGAGCTCCTGCACCTCTTTTTCTACGAAATGACCCCTGATTATAAGGCACTCCAGACTCACTAGAGTTTGAGCATCCTTGTTGCCAACATGAAGATGAACTGATTCATATGAGATCATCCCCACACATTTATGACATAAATCAGTGGAGATTGGACTCAATATAGAGAGCAGTGTTGACAGTTTTGGCCTAGGACCCAGGAGAGTTCAAACTCTCCAATCTTACCCATTTTGCATGTCAGTCTAACCTGCAGGGATGCCATCTCTGGGTTGGGAAAATATCTGGAGAGTTTGGGGGTGGAACCCAGGGAAGGGAGGGACCTCAGCAGGGTCTAATGCATCCCCCAAAGGAGCCATTTTCTCCAGGGGAACTGATCTCTGTTGTCTGGAGAGGAGTTGTAATTCTGGGAGATCACCAGGCCCCATCTGGAGTTTGGCAACCTTGATTAACAGGGTTCTGCAAAGATAAGATTGCAGCAGGGTTGAGGGAGACCATTACACCCAGAGTTCCTTGAGGAAAGGGTAGGATAATCAAATATGGCTGCGGTCACACGGAACAGAAGCCACACAAGTGAGACGGAAAACAGGCGGAGTTTCCAGGCGCGATCTCACCAGCACATCTGGGAAGCGTAGCACTCCCGTGGCTCAACCGAGGCTTCCAGCCGAAACTGCGTGGCAAAAAACTAGTACCTCGGAGGTACTAGTTTCCGGAAACTGCGGGACAAGGGCGGGCGTCTGATCGCGTTTCCGGTGGCATCCGGCGCCCGCCCATGTCCCCTTGCAAATAAGGTGGGTTTTTTTGTCCAAGTCTCTGTGGATGCGCACGCGCACCCAACGGAGCATGCGCATTTGTCATGTACACACAAAAACAAAACAGTTTGCCGCGGCGTGCGCTTCTTCATTGCGCGCCGGCTTGTCCTGTGATCAGCACCTCTCCCTTGCCATGGAACCTCCACGGTACCTCCACAGGACCTCCACAGGAGGTCTGATCGCGTAACTGCGCAGTAGTTTGCCCCAGGGCAAACAGCCACGCTTCTCCCCCGCAGTTTCCTGCCCGTGTGACCAGGGCCTATATAAGCTTTTATTATGAAAAATAAACAGTCCTTATTTAAAATGCATACCACGTGAGTTAAAAAATGTTAACCCCAACCATTAAGTTTTTAAATATTTACAATCATTACCATCCACAGCTGAGCCATAAACTGGTTTGAAATATGTTGGAATTTTCCAAGTAATTCAGGCTAAAAATCTTTTTGATTTTAACTATTAGTGGTTCTGTCACTGAACAGCATATACTAGTGTCGTTACACTAGTGCACGCTAGTCATAGCATACTAGTGCACACCAGTGTCATAGCAGGTCAGATGTTTACTTGAAAACTTTGATTCATTTTTTTCCTTTCATGTTATTCAATGAATTTAGATATAATGTCATTCTACAATCCAGTCATATACACAGTTTACATATGTACGTATGTTAGAACAAGTGTAACACATCAATGCATATATGTTTGCTAGAATTATTTCAGAGTTCTCCACAAAAAGACAGCCTATAGAGAAAAAGCAATTAAGTTTTATTGATGACTGAGACAACACACCTCTGTTTGTTTGCTATTCAACTATAACATTTTAAAAAAAAATCTTCAAAATGGTATGAATATTATGTATAATGAGAGTAGCATCCATCTCTTCCATTTTCACAAAAACCATTACAAAATAACTTGCCAAAGTTATTCCAATGTGAGAGAAGGTGGAGAGAGGACAGTTTAAAATACTCTGTGTCAATCATACTACTTAAACAATGCTTTTAAAGATTATATCCAAGTCTAGAAAAATTTCTCAACAACAGTATTGTAAATCTAATCTAAATTATCCTTTTTTAAAAGCATAGATCCAGTTTAACATAGACACAATTTTCCCTTCTTATTTCTACAGAAGATGTTTTTAATCAAGCCAATTTCTTATGCATTCAGTTGGTAATAGAACAAATAGCCAGTTGTTTTTATTCAGCAGTCTTGCTAATAGTATGGCAGGCATCAACATTCTGTACCGGCCACTATAATCGCACAATCATTTCTTTCCCCAGTAGATGTCCTTAAATTCCCCTAGCTTTATATTAATAGGACGTTATCCATGCAGAAGTGATCTGAGAACCATAAGGTATACAAAGCAAGTCTCGAGAGGACTTTACATTAGTCTAGAAAGCTTTTGTTGAAATATTTCACATTGTTTACCCTTGATGTTCCCTAGACCTTTTGTATAATAATTCCTATATTTTATTTATGACTGTGTTGCCTGGCTAAATTATTCCTGTGCCCAATGGAAACCACTAACCTAATAATGATTTGGAGCATTCATTCTGCCATGAGTGAGTCTGGCCAGCAGCTTAATTTAGTGAACCTGTGTGTGTGTGTGTGTGTGTGTGTTTCTGTGTTTGTAAGGGGACTTTATGGAAAAGGCTTTTCCCCTTTCCATCTCTTGAGTTAAACTGCTAGGAAGTCTGGCTTGAATTCAAAAACATCATTGAGCTATGAGAGCATAATGATTTTCAACCAGCCTTTTGCCTCCAGACTCTGAAAAACCCAAAGTGGTATTACCTCAGTAATTGAACAAAATTAATTGAGATAATGTTATGAAAATAAGCAATGCCTTTTGCCCATGTTTGCATATTTCTAGAGAACAGCTGATTAGATTGCTGTATTGCTACCACATGAGGGTGCTGTCTCTTCAAAAATCCACAGAGTTAACTTTAAATGAAGCCTTGGGCAGCAGAGGAGACAGAGAATAAGGGATATGGAAGTGGTCTCAAACAGAACTCATTTTCCATGGGCTGCATATAGTTATTTTTTACCTTCTCATATCTGGTCTAATAGGCTTTGTAGGCTTTGGAAAACATGGGGGTAAACCTGCAAGGCCTGTTGATAACCACGGATGAGAAAGCAATGATACACTGTCGCCTCATCTGCCTTGTGCCAAAACAATATAAGATACAATTTCATATTCTAAATTCATAGTATGTATGCAAAAAATTCACATGGGAAGGGGTATATTTAAACTCTCTGAGAATAGTAAAGGTAGACCCAAAGGGGAAAAATATAATTAGGGGGAAAGTATTGACTTTTTAAAAAAAGTCTAAGGTAGGGCAAGTCTTCACAAAGGGCAGGAGGAGCACTGTTCCAAAATGCCAAATATGAAGGAAATGATTGTAGTTAAAAATTCAGAAAGACACAGCTTTCATTGTTAAAAGGTAGGACTTTACTTGAAATCTTAGCTATATATTTGGTGAACAGTTTTATCTGATACTATAGCTAACCAGATAGGTACAACTGTAGCATATAGGAAAGATAACACCCAAAGGCAAGTGCAAATGGTCATTTTAAAGTGATATGAAGCTGGTTACTTCACCATTTTATAGATGAAGTTCACTGAGGCTGAGAAATCATTATCCCTTCTTTACAATTTCTATCACCATTCTTATTTTTGACTTCATAAAAATGGCTGAAGTGCAACTAAGTAAAGTGGTTGCCATAGCAATGGGGACCAGACCTGGCAATAGGAGGGATTCTCTAGAAATCAAGAAGGAGAGAAGTTTTGTTCTTATTTTCTTTTTTAACTATATCACAAGAACTGCAGTATAGCTGCATTACCAGCACTGTATAAATAGCCCTCTGTTTTTATTATGGTTATGCATTGATTATTGTTTATAATGGTAGTGGAGGTCTCCCACAATTAAAACTGATCTCCAGACCACATAAATCAGCTCCCCCCCCCCTAAAATGACTGCTTTGGATGGTTGACTCTGTGCCATTATACCTTGTTGAGGCCTGTCCCCTCCTGGAACCCCACCCTCACCATAGAGTTTCCAGCTAGGGTCGCCAGGTTGCCTGGCCACCAGTGGGGGGTGGGGGGTAGGGTTGCCAGATCCAGGTTGGGAAACTCCTGGAGATCTGGGGATGGACCCTGAGAAGACATGGACCTCAGTGAGGTATAATGTCACAGAGTCCACACTCCAAAGCATTCATTTTCTCCAGGGGAACTGATCTCTGTGCTCTGGAGATTAGTTGTAATTCCAGGGGATCCCCAGGCTCCACCTGGAGGCTGGCATCCCTATTGCCAACTCTGGGTTGGGAAATCCTGGAGATTGAAGGAATGACCCTGGGGAGGGGAAGATTTGGAAAGGGAAAGGACCTAATTGGGATATAGTGCCATAGAGTCCATCCTCCAAAGCAGCCATTTTATCCACGGAAACTGATCTCGGTAGTCTTGAGACGAGTTGTAATTCCAGGAGATCTCTAGGTCCCCCCCAAAAAAAAAAGGTTGTCAACCCTGCTTCCCAGGCTCCACTCCCACATCTCCAGGAATTTCCAAACCCAGAGTTAGCAATCCTAAATTGTACTACTCATCATGTATGTGAAAATTAATGAACTGGCCAGAAAAAGATGTAGATGCTACTGAGGAACTGCAAATGGTCTGAAATGTAGCAGGGAAAAGAGATTCTCATCCACCAAATGGCATCCCAGATAAAAAGTCAATATCAACAATGAGATGGAAGTTTCAGATGCCAGCCTGTCATTTGATAGCTGAGATCATCATGTGAAAAACACGACTTCGTGAACTCATCATCATAACTAGAATGCTCTTTCAATAAGCCCTGTTAAGATGTCTGATCACAGGACTTCTCTGTATAAGCAAAGAATCAAGACACAGAAAAAGAGCCTAGCAGACTCTATTCAAACATGATAATCTGTTGCCTATAAACAAAATGATTATGAGACTTGATTCTGGTGAAAAGGGACTAAACAGAAAGTCTCTTGCTAAGAGAAGAGACAGTATCTCCTGGAAGGAGCCTTGAGGAGACAGTTTGTGTAGCTCTCCAGAAGTAGCCTTTGGTTTAGATTATTATTTTTACGATCTGAGATCAGCAATCAAGAATATCAACAATGCATAATACACCTTGGATGCATAACACAGATATTCTGTATAGAAAATATGCAATTAATAATTATAAAATTATTAAAACACTAGACCATGTTTTTCTGCCTTGTTAAACATGCCAGAGCAGAGAATCCTGCTACCTCGAGGGTAGTTTCGTTGAAACAGTTGGCAAGAAGAAGAGAAGTATAAAAATAATTTGATCTCCCTGGATATTTGGACAGAATTGGAGTAATGTGTATATTCCAAATGTCCTGGTAAACTTGGCAGTGTAAGAGGACATGTTCGATTGTTTCTACCATTCCAGAATGACATGGGCAGAGATGTTGCACGTATGCGATTTCTTCCTTCAAAAAGGGCAGGTGGGAGGGCATTAAACTGGGCCAGAGTGAAGGCTCTACAGTGTTTGGAGAGTTCTAATGTATAAAGGTAACTTGTTGGAATGAATTTTTTGTTCCAGTTCCCCACTGCCAGAGCCAAGTGAGCCCATGATCTGTTGACATGAAGGGTGGTGTCCCATTGTTTGATAAATGCTCTGGCTCCTAGTTACCCAAGATGCAGTAAAGCTGTATAGGAGAAACCAAGTAGTTGCAATTTGTCCTCTATTGCTCTCACCCACCTTGAACTTATTTATTTATTTATTTCAATTTCTATCCCACCTTGCTTGACAAGCAAACTTGAGCCAGAAGCATGTTGTTGGAACCAGGCACGTACCAGAATTAGTCAATTTCTCTAACTCGTGTCAACTAGCTAAGAATGAAAAGAGAAGGATAGGAAATGTACTTGATGGGATGTACTTTGCTTAGTAAGCCACTGAAGACAGGACAATTCCGCTTGCAAATCTTCATAGCAGTTGGTGTGATAGCAACCACACACACCCACATTAACAACAATGCTAATGCTAACAGCAACAGCTATGGGAACCAGGAACAACAAGTATGGCTAAGAGACAGTATTGAATAACTCAAAGAAAGTAAATTTATTGCAACCATAATGGTGGGGAGCTGTGTTTGTGTTTTAACAATCCACCCCCATCCTTATTGA
>NW_015164682.1:188059-198695 GCF_001447785.1 Gekko japonicus
ATGGATGGATGGATGGATGGATGGATGGATGGAGCCTTCAAGTCGCAAACAACTCGTGGTGACTCCATAGGGTTTTCAAGGCACGAGATATTCTGAGCTGGTTTGTCATTCCCTGCCTCTGCATAGTGTGCCTGTACTGGCCAGGGCTGACCCTGCTTAACTTCCAAGATCTGGAGAGATTGCTCTAGCCTGGGCTATCCAGCTCAGGGCAGGTATAGGATACAGTAAGCTGAATTGTTGTTATTTCCAAGAAAAAGAAAGCACTGTACAATGTAAAACATGGAAGAAAAATAGCCAGGTTCTGTCTTCAGGATTGCAAGCCAAATATATAGATTGAATATCAGGTAGTGGTTAGTGTATCAGATGACAACTAGGTTCAAATCCCCACTCTGTCATGAAGCTCACTGGGTGTCCTTGGGCCAGTCAATCTCTTTCAGCCTCATCTAACACACAAAGTTGTTGTGTGGATTAAATGACTGGGAGAGAAGCAATCACAGATGCTGATGTTGAGCATCCCTATTCCCTTCTACTCTGGAGGACGGCTCCTAAACTTACATACACTTTTCCTGTAGCTTGAATCCTAGAGATTTGCAATGACGCTCCCAGTTGAAGCCCCTAACCCTTTGGAACAATGTTCCTGGCAGGCAAAAAAGCTATGTCTGAACTGTCATCCAACACACAAAGACCCTCTTCTTTAATTCCAAGAACATAAGATGGAGAGCATCTGTTAATTTTTTCTTTAAAAAAAATAATTCTAAAACGCTACAAGAAAATTGGGAGAGGGGACTACATACTACAGGAGAAAGTAAAGAAAAACCAGTAAAAACCCAAGAGGTGGTGGTTATATAATGGTTACAATACAAAGCTTATAGTAAAAATATAAAGATATCGGTTACATTAAATGTGATAATTAAATCCACTTATATGTTTCAAATCCAGGACCTCTGACTTCTTAAAGAACAATACAAAAGAGCACTTATATATTATTAACTAAAAGAGACAGACTTCAGAAAAAATTAGCATCTCATTTTTTGTCTTTTCTTTCCGTCAAACCATATCCTTGCTTAGGGGCCACCACCCCAAGTTCCAAATCCAAGTCCTCTCCAGTAGGTGTTTCATTGTCACTTCCCTTGTGACTCTCCTTGTCTTCTTCCTCTGATGGTCCAAGTTGCTGCTGCAAGAACGCACTCACTTTCATAACAGAGTCATTTTTTTCCCTCTTGTCTTTAAATTTAAATAGTATGACTTCAGGTATAATCCATTTGTAGGGGATATTATTCTTCTGTAAAAACAAAGCCAAGTCTCTGTATTTTTTCATCTTATTTCTTATTTCAAAGGGAATGTCTTTCAAAACTCTTATCTCCTTGACATAAATTTTAAGGGTGATTCCATTTGTTGCCTTTAAGATCTGATCTCTCACTTGTCTTCTGGAGAATCTAACCACCACCTCGCCAGGCAGATTATTTTTCTTGATAAATTCTGAATATGATCTATAGATCACATCCATTTCGCTTTGAAGAACAACCGGTCCCAAGGCATCAATCATGATCTGCTTTAAATTCTCCCCTTTAGTCTCAGGAACTCCTTGAGATCTCAGAATAAAGCTTGCTTTTTCCATTTGCAGCTGTAGAAGCTGGGCTTCATCTGAGTTTCTCTTCTTTTCCATCTCCTGCATTTGTTTTTTAAGCTTTTTAGTGTTGGCATCCATTTTTTAAAGTTTCTCAGCTGTTTTCTCTGTTTTTTTAAATTTTCTCACTTAGTTGCTGTTGCTCTGCAGCAAAATTTTCGTTGAGTGTCTTCATTTGCTCCAGCAGGGGTTGCAAAGTGTCTGTTAGCAACTTAGAGAAGTCTATGGTTACATCCGGTTGCGTGACCACACTCACTGGGCTAGCATTTCCTGAAGAAGGCTTAGGTTTCGGATGCTTATCTTTCTCCGTCTTTTTCAGCAACATCTTTGAGGATGTTTACATTCAAAGTAAAGTTGCCAAAAGTCTCTCAAGTCTGCAAATTGCCTAAAAGTCTCTTGTAAGTTCTTTAATATAGTCTCTTTTCACTTGTAGTTACGCCCACCTTCTGTTTTAAGTCCATTTTTATTTTGATGAGGGGGTTCCTGCCCTCCCCTCACTTGCTTTAAGGGGGACTTTCAGCCGATTCTCTGATGTTTGCTTCAACCAAACTCACTTTTAATGTAGATCATGTAGATCACACCATTTATTGTCTAAAATGCTTGACCTTCACATGCTTGTCCCGGTGTGCATCTCTGAGTCCAGTACTGGAACACAGTGGTGAGACCATTGGGGCATCGGAACGCCTCAATCCGCTGGCAGCGTGCTGTGGGAGAAGTGGTGCTGGAGAAGACTCTTGAGAGTCCCTTGGACTGCAAAGAAATCAAATCAGTCAATCCTAAAAGAAATCAACCCTGACTGTTCCCTGGAAGGCCAGATAATGAAACTGAAGCTCAAATACTTTGGCCACCAAATGAGAAGGGAGCACTCACTGGAGAAGACCCTGATGCTGGGAAAGATTGAAGGTCAAAGAAGACGGGGACGGCAAAGAATGAGATGGTTAGACAGTGTCATAGATGCAATGAACATGAAATTGAGCAAACTTCAGAGGACGGCAGAAGACAGGAAGGCCTGGCATGATCTGGTCCATGGGATCGTGAAGGGTCGGACTCGACTGTGAGACTGGAGAACAGAAAATTTTTAAAGTCAGAAATCATAGTTGATTGAACAACACCCCAAAAAGTGCTGATTGAATGGTTGAGATCTAGACTCTTTGCAGTGCAATCCTGTACAAACTTACTCTATTTTAAGCTCATCGGAAACAACAGCTATACTGAGGGTAACTGTGCACATGACTGTACTGTTAAAAACACTGGTAAAGAGGAAAGCAGATGGAGATCAGGGAATTGAAGAGGTGGTGGAAAAATTATCACCAACACTGGTACATCAAATGCAAGCAGTGGTAGCTCAGGTGCAACAATCTAGGGTAAGAACTCAGATGAGCATACAATAATCTGAGAAAAGAACCCAGGAGAGTATTTAGAGGAGCATTCAAGAATCTGAAGAAAGAAACCAGAGGAATATCCAAGAAGTGTGTCAAGAATTATTGGCTGGATTATCAGAAACTTAATACAAAATTACAAGAACAAGCACAAGAAATTGTAAGGATTAAAGAGAAGCTAAAAGATAATGATACGTACTCAGAAAGACAAGATTATCAGATTGAGAACGCAGACCAAATAACTGAAATCCGGGATTATCAGATTGAGAACGCAGACCAAATCCAGGAAAATCAATGCAGATCTAATAATTTGCATTTTGGAACTGCCTCAGAAAATTTAGGAGGTCAAATTTGGAAGAGAGCTTCTGTGATCTACTTCAGGATTATTTGACAATTCAAGATTTCCCTGATATAGACCAGATATTTAGAGTGAATTCAAGATTTACATTCAGGAATAATCTTTCTGGAGACATACTGGTTCAATTCACTCACAAGAAAACATGAGATGGAGTATTAAAGAAGCAAAAAGAATCACCACTTAATGTAGCAGAAAAAGAAGTGCAGATTTTTCAGGACCAGCCAACAAGCATGTTAATGAAAAGATTTCAATTTTCTGAGACAGATTTTACAAAATAAATAAATAAAATACAGTTGGAAAATACTTTTTGCAATAGAGGTATACTTACCGAAAGGAAGATAAGTAGTCATAACAATAGAGCCATCTAAGCAATTGGCTGAAGAATTGCAAGTGGAGGATCCACACAAAGGCATGGAAGAAAAATCTTCAAGAATTTCAAAGCAAACTTTACAGACCATGAGTTCCAGAGAACAAGCACACACAGAAAAGGAGAAACAGGATGCAGCAACAGCATTGGGATAAAATGGAAATATAAAAAATAGTATCAGTAGGGGGTGTGGCATCGGCTTCAAGATGGCGGATGCCTTGTGATTGAGCTCTGCAATCCCTTCCCAATCCCTGGATGCTAAATGGACTAAAAACATAAGCTATTGGATTTAAAAGTATGGAAAAAACTGGCAGAACTAGGAATAAATCAGCAGTCCCTGGTTCATCGAACTTTAAAATGTTCTTTACCACAGAGGCAGCCAAAGGATTGGCATGAGGAGGCCATCAGGCAGAAAGCAAGATGTTGATGGAGGAAGATGTTGATGTGTCACAAGACAACTTAACTAAGAAAGACCTACAGGATCTCTTATGATCTTTTAAAAAGGAGATATTAGACAATATCAGTGACATGCTACAACCAATGGCTGATCAACTCGAGGAATTACAAACCTCAATGCATGAAGTTTCACAATCGGCAGAAATGGCACTAGAAGCTTTGATAGCCAACCAAGAGGATATCTGAAAATTACAAAACAATGAAGCATGGGCCAGAGAGAAAACATTGCTGTTAGAACATAAAACCCGGGAGAGATATCTTAAGTTTTGTGGCTTTATGGAACAGGCTGAAGGGTCAACAGACCTAGCAATCTTTATTTCTACATGTGTAAGAAAGTGGATTTGGGGGGAGAAACATTTTCTATTTTCAACTGTAAGATATATAATAGTCTTTCCTTCCGTATTTTTTGTTATTTAACCTATTTGCCAAAAGTACTAGCGAGTATGCAGAAATTGTGCAATGTTGAGTATGATGAAATTAATATTTCAGTTGAAAAACAGATCAATTATGACGTTCAAAATGTAAAAAGTTTTATTGTATTTTATAAACAGTGTCCCAAAAACCTATCAATGTAATGAACGGGTGTTGGGGAAAAATATTTTCTATTTCATATATTTTGTTATATATAATTACCTTTTTGATATGTATAATTGATATATGATCATTTTTCCTTTTCTGTATTTTCTTTTTATTATCTCTGTTTTTAAAAAAATATAAAAATAATGCATATATAAAAACACTGGTAATGATGACTCTCAGACATTCTATCCTCCACTCTGACTATAAATCCATACACAGAGAGCTGAAAGTATAAATTTTCTCAAATACTTCTAACACCTACACTCAATTCAGCTTGCTCACTTATTATTTCAAATTGCATATGCAAGTAAGAAAGGGGGTGGGAAGACAGAGTTTTGCTACTTAATTCTTACCATTAAATAGGGAAACATTTGACAATCTGTGGCATTTAGGAATGCATACTACCCTTCCTATTTTGGGATCTGTCTATATTCTTTGCACTATTGCTACTAGCATTATACTAGAACACTTTCTGATTGCTAATTCAGTACTGTAAGAAATCCTTGTTTCACATTGTCTTTGTTAAATATTAATCAGTTAAATCTGAATAATTTACTTGCATTTGTCCCTGATGTGCTTTAGTCTGTAAATTTGGTGTGTTACGGTGTTGTATTGCAAACTTTTATTTCAAAATTTCTTAAATATGCCTTCTTTGTGAGAGGTAGGCTGAAATCCAAATTTAGGGCTCAGTAGTGCTTTTTACCCAAAGTGTATAATTGTTTATCCCTTGTTGTGATGTCATCACATTGTGCACAGTGCGTTTCACAGCACTGGCTCCTGTAGGCATGAGTGGGAAATGTATGATGCAATGTCAGGACATTCAATGGTTGTTACATCATCAATTAGCTTCAAAGGTATTTGGGTCCACATTGGGGAGAAAGGCAGGGTATAAATGGAGTAAATAAACAAACAAACATACTATATATACTATACCAGTACAACCTGGCAATAGATATCAGATCTAATCACATTAGTGTCTCTGTTGTTGTTGTTTTAATTACAGCTCAAAAAGCCAGTTAAGTAGCTGTATTGCCCAAGTGGCTGCATGCATATTCTATCCCTGTCTGGTAGAATGAACCATCCTAGGGTTTGTTTCAGCTAAGCCCAACAAAAGCTCTCTAGTTCACAATACAAATAGAACCTTCATTCACACTGGTTCTTTCAGTCTCTGGCATCTGCTAAACTCCAGTCTCATCAGCTTGTGAAGCAAGGTAAGCATTCAACAACTCTGCTTATTTTACGTCAATGTTAATAAAAAACATCTAGTTATCTCATTACCTACCCATAGAAGCAGAACTGTCATTATGACCACAAGGTCATTTGATTTATTTGCCTGCCTGTAGTCCTGAAATCCAACCTTGTGTAGAGTATGATTAAGTAGAGAAAATGACTCTAATTTGTTTGCTTATGTAATACAAAGATGGCTTAGTGGATGCTTCCATTCATCTAGATTTCTCTAGTAATAAATCATGCTGCCCCCACAACTTTCTGGCAACAATTATCAATGCATGACTCCAATTAGAGCTTCACCCACACACACTTCACCCAGCTCCGCACTCTGCCAAGACAGTCATACATAAGTGTATTCTATGCATACATTTGAATGAATGGCTTTTTAAAGCATATGGCGGAGGATTATTCTTCTATCACAAAACTGAAATGAAAGATTAAAAAAACAACTCCGCCAAGTCAATAGTAAGACTTCATAGATTTAGCTAGTCCACCAGTGAATGATTTATTTGCACTGCAAACAGTGCCACCATGATGGCCAGTTCTAGTACCTTCCCACACAAGCCATCTCAGTGAAGTAGCCCAGATCTACATATTGTCAGTGTATGAAGCTATTCATTAGAACAGCAACACAAAGAAAAGGTGCACACCACCAGCCAATCAGTCATCATAGAGCCAAAGTTACCAAAGACATACCAACATATCAAATGAGTGATAATATGCTGATAGGATTTTATGTACATAAAACCTATCCATCTGGATATGACTGGTTTTTCCTGAGTATACCATTCTCTCAACTCTCATCCTGTTTACACACATGTAGACATTATTTGCATTTTAACATTACAAATGCTACTGCCACAATTATTTCCTGCAATTTTGTTAATTTGCGCACTGCCTACTTTTTTACAGAAATATGCCAAGCATATGTTTACATTCACATGGGAATACCAGGTACTCCAACAACCAGTACAGAATGAGGTTATAATGCAACCACTACCTTTAAACATCCTTGGTTCATTTATTGCCTGTTCTTGCCTATTGCTCTTCCCCAAGTGACACTCCAAGCATACCCAGGCCCAACAGAAAGGGATCTAGGCAAGCCCAAATCACAAAATCTAAATAGCACTCTAATGACCAATGGAAAAATAAAGAAATACCCAGTAATTACTAAAGTCATTTCCAATCACTTTAGATGCAGCCATCCAGTTTGAAGTCAATGAGCTTAGAAGGGTGTAATTCTGCTTAGAACTGCACTGTTAGCCAAGGATTTGTGTAAAAAGGATGAAAGATCAGGGTGGACATTACAGAAGATGCAAATTCACAGTGTCAGTTTAGTTATCTTCCAGAATTACCTTTTGAATGTAAAATCACACACATTCAGAGTTTTACCAATTCAAATGAATTTTAAAAAGGATTCCAGCTAAGGTTATCCTTCCTCTAACCAGAAGGGGAGTGAAAGTTAGGTGGAATCCTAACCTTCTGAGATCCCACCTAACTTCCACTCCCATCCTGGTTTGAGCAGTAATAGAAACCATTTGCAGAATTGTCCAAGTATATCTCCTTCATTTACTAGGACTCATACTCTTTCTCCAGTCTACCTAAGAGACCTGCTGTCACTCCCTAATTCTTTCTTTGAAGACTAGTGCCCAAATCACAACAGGCAAATCCAAAATAGCTTTGATTACTGCATTACATGAGTAAGTGCCTTCAGGTCATAATTGACTCATGATGACCCCAGCAAGAGACTTTCATCAAGGCAAGTGAGAAGCAGAGATGGTTTGCGATTCCCTCCCTCTGCAGTCTTATATGGATGTTTCCCATCTATGTATCAACCCTACTTAGCTTTCAGGATGAAATCAAGCTATACCATGCTGACTTCCCTCCCAATTACTACTTTAGTCTAATATTTTTCTAAAGAGAGATGTGGCCCTTCCGATTTTTCAGATCCTGATAGTGGGGGGGGGACCTGCAACCCTCCCCCCAGCCCAAATAGCCCTAGAGATGAGGGTGGGTGTGTTTATCTGTGTGTAATGATGTGACATAAAAACAATTTCATTATTATGAATGATCAGTTCAGCAGAAATGAAAAGTCTTGCCTGGCGCCTCAGAAGGATGGGTCAGTGGTGTCATCTAATGCTAAATCACAGAGTATCTGAAGAGGTTTTCCTTGGTGTCAGTGAAGCTGGCCATGTTTGTCTCATGATGCTGGGCTATATCTGGATGGTGTTGGGGGTTGTGAGAGAGGGGCCAGAAGAAATAGCTGTCTGGGGGCCTATGGTAGTTCTCAAAGTACTTTTCAGGCTGGTAAAATCAGCAGCTTTAGTTTTGGAAAAACACCATCACTACACTATTACTACAGGTAGCCATGAGAGTCCCCCTTGATACTTCCAAGCCTAATATTGCTCAAGCTTACCAACTCAAGACCTCCTTCAACTGGTACCTGGTGTTCATTCCCCTCTCTTGATGTTTAAATTTCAGCCCAATACTACTACTTGCCAACTATCTTGGGCAAACAGGATGGGCTTCACCTGTCATCAAAAAGATAAGGAAA
The DNA here is from genome assembly GCF_001447785.1 of Gekko japonicus. NCBI lineage: Eukaryota > Metazoa > Chordata > Lepidosauria > Squamata > Gekkonidae > Gekko > Gekko japonicus. The sequence goes on from NW_015164682.1 coordinate 196,610, forward strand.
AAGTGGCAGATGACCACATATACAAAAGACATTTCAAAATCAGGACACAGCCACAGAAAAGGCATTCTAAAATTTATTATTGTTTACTTCAATTATACCTTGCCCTTTTCCCAAATGGGGAATCGAAATAGTTTACAACAGCATTCTCCCTACTTCCATTTACCCTCATAACAATGCTGTGAAGTAGGTTAGGCTGTGAGTATGTGACTGCCCCAAGGTCACCCAGCGAGCTTCCATGACAAAATGGGGATTTGAACCTGGGTCTCCCAGATCCTAGTCCAACCCTATACCACCTACACCCCACTGGCTTTCATTAAAAGTTAACGTGATGTGAACTCTAGAACATTACAAGGAGAATATTTTTTTCTAAGCTCAGAGCAGTTGTTAATAACAATCAGGACACCGGTTTTTTTAGAAGCCTGCCTGAGAGCAATGTCATTGAAACATTGTTTGTTGTGCAACACAATGACTGACACTCAAAGCACCCTAAATAACCTTATTCTGTGGATCATCATTAACAGTCATTAAAGACATTTTGCAGAATTTTGTGTCCTGATTCCTCTTTAGATTATCTAACGTAGTACCAGAAAGCGCGCACACACACACACACTTACACAAACTTTTAAAAAAGAAAAGCAGATGTCATGAATCACATTTTTCCCAGCTCTGTTCATTTAGAATGTTGAAAATTGATCTTTTTTTTCTTAAAATTTCAATATTTTGAATGCCTCCAAAAGGGCAAATGACAGATTGCTCTGTTCCATTCAGAACAGTCATTTCCCTCTAACAAGCATTCACTGACAATGAAAAATCTCTTTAAATGAATTGCATAATATTTAATTCGGAAATTTAGACAACTTCCAAGATCAAGTGTCAGACAAAGGAAGAGTCTGATATAAATAATAACAATTCTTCAATATATCCTGGATGAAGTTCCTATCTGCTCAAAGGAAGAGTCTGATATAAATAATAACAGTTCTTCAATATATCCTGGATGAAGTCCAGCCCATCGGCACAGGTACCACAGTCCATCTCTCATCACGTGTGTGTGTGTGTAAGCATAATTGAGTCTCGACCAACTCATGGCAATCCCAGCAAGGGGCTTTCAAGGCAAGTGAGAAGCAGAGGTGGTTTGCCATTGCTCTACATAGTCTTCCTTGGTGATCTCCCTTACAGTTACTGACCCTGCTTAACTTACGAGATCAGACCAGGTCAGGCTATATCATGCCACCCTCCCACTCTCTCACCATAGGCAACTAATTATATGTAACAACTGGTAGCTCTGAGATATTTGTTTCGATGTACATCAACTGAAGCATCCAGTCTCAACAGGATGGGAATGTGCATGCTACATATGTATGCAGAAGCCTCCATCACCGTACATGGAAGTCTGCTTCTGCACATAGCCCTTTATTTCTAAAATGGGGCTAAGACATCTGGTTTTTATTCATCAGCCCCACTGGTTGTAGGGCCTCCACCTATTCCACGCAGCAACTCTTTCTACTGAGGACATATAGCAATGGACTCTCCCCCTTCCACAGATCCAAGAGATCAGGCTAACCTTGCCCAGAATAATTGACCTACCATGTGCTGGGCAAAGAATTCGAGTTGGAGGAACCAGGGAGGTAAGAGCAGCAGTAAGCTGGGTGGAAGCAATGAGGCTTGCATTCACCTTTTAATTCCCCCATCGTTGTCCCTAAAGGTAGCTGGAGAATGATAAACTGAGGAGTGGTTCCTGGCATCTTCTCCTGTGGAGAAACTGTCTAAGCCAGTTTGGTGTAGTGGTTAAGTGTGCAGATTCTAATCTGGGAGAACCCGGTTTGATTCCCCACTCTTCCACTTGCACCTGCTGATGTGACCTTTAGTCAGTCACAAGCTCTGGCACAGCTGTCTTTGAAAAAGAGCAGTTTGTGTCAGAGTACTCTCAGCCCCACCCACCTCTCAGGGTGTCTGTTGTGGGGAGGGGAAGGGAAAGGAGTTTGTAAGCTGCTCTGAGACTCCTAGTAAAGGGCGGGGTATAAATCCAATCTCTTCTTATTATTATTATATTTATTTATTTATTTATCTTTAAATTTATATCCTGCCC
>NW_015164682.1:199405-233008 GCF_001447785.1 Gekko japonicus
CCCAGCATCAGATAGAGCTGGGTGTCGTCAGCATATTGATGACACCCAAGCCCACAACTCTGGGCAATCTGGGCAAGGGGGCGCATGTAGGTGTTATATAACATCGAGGACAGCACAGCCCCTGAGGTACCCCACACTCAAGGTGATGTCTCTGGGACCGCTGGTCCCCTATTGCCACCCTTTGTCCCCGACCTTGGAGAAAAGAGGCAAACCATTGAAGGGAAAGCCCCTGAATCCCCACGTCAGCGAGGCAGTGGGCCAGCAACTGGTGGTCAACCGCGTTGAACGCAGCCGACAGATCTAACAACACTAGCGCTGCCACACCACCCCGATCCAGATGCCTATGGAGATCGTCAGTCAGGGCGACCAGCACTGTCTCCATCCATTACCCGGGCAAAAGCCGGACTGGTAGGGATCGAGGACAGAAGCATCCTCCAGAAAGCTCTGTAGCTGTAACGCCACCATTCTCTCATCTGGGCAAGGGGGCGCATGTAGGTGTTATATAACATCGAGGACAGCACAGCCCCTGAGGTACCCCACACTCAAGGTGCCATTCTCTCAATGAGTTTGCCCAAATAGGGCAAATTGGACACTGGCCGATAGTTGGCCAATTTGGCCAGGTCCAAAGATGGCTTTTTCAAGAGGGGGCAGACCATCGCTTCCTTGAGTGTCCCACGGAACTGTCCCTCCAAGAGGGACATGTTGATAATCTCCCGCAGGGCACCCCGAAACCCCTCGTGGCCCGCTTTAATGAGCCAAGAGGGGCACGGATCAAGGTTGCATGTGGTTGGATGCACAGATACGAGCAATCTGTCAACTTCCTCCAGACTGAGTTGGTCAAAACACTCTAAACCCGGCACCAAAGACATGCAAGGGGCATCAAGTTCACTCACTGTTTCAATTGTGGAGGGGAGATCGCGGCAGAGCACTGAGACTTTATCTGCAAAATAGCTCACAAATGCCTCACAGCCAATATCCAATTCCCTAACATTTTGCCTGCCCTGTGGCAGAGCTGTCAAAGACCGAATTGTGCTAAATAATTGAGCCGGGCGTGAGCTAGCAGATGCAATCATGGTCGCATAGAAATCTCTCTTTGCAGCTTTGACTGCCATTTCATAGGCTTTTGTAAGTGTCCTATAAGATGCTCTAGATGCCTCATCACGAGCTTGGCACCACCGTCTCTCTAGCCGTCTCAGTTCTCGCTTTAGCTCGCACAGCTCTTGGTATACCAAGGCACTCACCTAACACAAGTGCAGAGAGGGTGCCTGTGAGCATTTTCATTGATGGCCGAGGAGAGCCAGACATGCCAGTCCTCCACCAGCTCATCCAACAAGCCACGAGGGGGCCTCGGATCCCTCAGGGCCATCTGGAGCCGCAAAAGGTCCATTTGGTGCTGCGGGTGAGCAAAAATCCGCTCGCCGCCTAAACAAGGTCGAGGTGGAACCTTCAGATATACCTTCAGGGCCCAGTGGTCCGAACATGGCACTACCTCTGTAGTGATCCAGTCCACCGTCACCCCCGCTGCGAAGATCAAATCGAGTATGTGACCGGCCCGATGTGTGGGTACTGAAACAAGTTGAGAGAGTCCCAGTACCGCCATGGTCGACACCAAGTCCATAGCCCAGCTGGAGGCCACGTCCTTGGCATGGACATTGAAGTCACCCAGGACAATCAGCCTAGGGTGCTCCAGCGCCCAGCCTGATATGGCCTCCAGGAGGGACGACAGGCTACTTGCTGGTGCGTTAGGTGGTCGGTACACCAACTGGATTGCCAAACTCTCATCAGCCTCCAGCATCAAACCGACACATTCAATGCCCGTGATCTCCACCAACAGAAGCTCCCTGAAGGAGTAAGCCTCTCGAATGAAGATAGCCACTCCTCCCCCCCGCCCCCTAGTCCGTGACTGGTGGAGGACTGAAAATCCAGGTGGGGCAAGTTGGGTGAGAGCTACCGTCTCGCTCTCCCACACCCAGGTCTCGGTCACACACGCCAGGTCAACACATTATTCCTGTACAAAATCCCGAAGGGTTGTAGTTTTGTTGTTAATAGACCTGGCGTTGCACAGCACTAGTGACGGAGGGGGGTTCTCCATCCTGGCCCCACTGCCAGCCACCGTTGGGATGGGCCGTAGGCTGGAAGGCCACCAAGCTACTCTGTTTCTCTGCGTCCTACCCTTGAAACCCTACCTAGGCCCACCGCACTTCCCCCGTCCAAAGAGCACCGGAATTTGTTGCCCAGACATTTGTTACACTGAGGGCCTCCGCAATGCTTCTTCTTCTAAGCCAAAGGCAGCTACAATCTTAGCCTTGAGATGCTCAGAAGATAAGCTTCAAAAAGGTTTCTTCCATAGCACCAGGGAGAGAAAAACATATCCAAGTTGAAATAAAACTTGTTACAGAAGTGCCTACATGAAGGGACTTGGGACATCTCCAACCTTTTCTCCCTTTGTAAGTAGCCAATTTTATTGCACTCCTCTAAGAAGAAAAGATTACTAAAGCAGGAGATGATAAACTGCTCAAGGTGGAGAAAGTAGAGAGAGAACTTTTTTCACCCTCTGTCATAATACTAGCACTTGGGGAAACCTAATGAAGTTGATGGACAATAGATTCAGGATGGGAAAAGGGAAGTACTTCTTTACTCAGTGAGTAATTACATTGCTGAATTCACTGGCAGTGGGCCCAGTGATAACCACTAGCACAGATGACTTAAGAGGGGACTAGGTAGATTCAAGGTCCATCAGCGGCTAGTAGCCATGAATACAAAATGGAATCTCCACATTCACAGGCAGTATCAGTGCTAGGAAGTGTTACTAGAGGAAGGCCTTGACCTCTATTATCTGTTTGTCAGCCCTCCAGGGCAACTGGTTGGCCAGTGAGTGAAAACAGGATGCAGGACTAGAAAGATAGCTGGTCTGATCCAGCAAGGGTCTTCTCATGTTCTTAAAGAGGACTGCAGTATTATAAATTGTACAGGAGGTACAGAACTTGTTTTTGATACTTTTTCGAGATATTTTGTATATGAACTTATCTTTTCTACTGCCAGACATGCAGACCCAGCAACATGAGACTTGCTAAATTTCAGACAAAAGCGTGGGTAAAAGCTATCTGAATAGACATGCTTTTCAGTTGTCAGACAGCAATTGACTGAAATCATGGCAAGGTTATTATTCTGTCAAGCCTTTTCATATGTGATTGATGAAAAAACATTTTCAATTCAAAGAATCCCTGACCTACAAAGATATTCAGTGAAGAAGCAGGGCTGCTCTTTACCAGAATGACATTTTCTGCCAATTATTGATATAAAATGTTAATTAGCATTGAAATGACTTTGAATTTAAAATTCACCTTGGTGGATTCAGAGGTCAGTAGTTTAGAATTGAGTATCTGGGAAGTCTGGGTGGTGGCATTTCACTCCTGAAATTAATATCTGACATTCAGAATTGATATGATAACTGTAAAAGATGCAATCCTTGAAGTGGCCTATGTGGGCCACATTGAGATGAATGAAGATTGTGCGAAACAGTGCTCAAATATTTGTCCAAAAATGTTTAAATTTGCAGCCTACAAGACATTATATTGGCATTAACCTGACATCTGGCTTCTCAAGCTCTTCAGGAGGTTCTTCTGTTTGGTTTCTCTCTCATTTGCTTAGAAAATCAAGGTTTGAGTTTGCATACCACCTTGAGCTCCTTAGAGGAAGGACAGGCTAAAAGGTAAGATGTCCATGCACATACAAAGTATGAAAAGTGATGAATTGAGACAGCCACTAAAACCAGACAGGATTCATCAGATATTTACTTTTCAAAGACTTTTCCCCCCTTTCGATGATAGAATTATTTTGCTAGCCACTGCCAAATTTATCATGTCAATATAGACTTGGGCCCATTACGCACACGCATCTTACTGTAGATTTTCAGTGCAGTAAACATTTTATCTTTTCAGATTCTGTGCCTGCCTTGCGCACCATTCTTTTTCTTCTGGTGTATTTATTCTGCAGCTACAATTTAAAAACCCACACTTTTCTAAATCAGGGTGGAATGTCACTTAACTAATGCAATTGCCCTATCGTAGCTGTGCAGTAGTGTCCAGCAAGTGCTTTCCACGTAAACCCTCCTGGTCCAAGTTCTGCACATGCATTTAAGCATTAGTTTGTTGAATGAAAGGGAACAGAAAGAAATGCAGGCAAAGGGGGAAACCCTATGTTGAAACTGACCTGACTTTAAAAAAAAAACTTACAAGCAGCTGTGAAGCCCAGTTTTCCATATTGCAGGGCACTAGGGAATTCTCTGCTGTGTTATCAGGCACTGTGGAAAATGGGAGTTGCATGATATCATAATATGGGCAAACATGTTGAGTGTACATAATGCATGGTAGAACCCACTGACATTGGCATTGCAAGCTGTGATCATTGCCAATGTTTGTGTGTGCATGTGCACCTGTGCAAAGTGAGCTGCAACCCCACCACACGTTGCATAGGGCTGCAATTTGTATGGGGGAGGAGTCCTCTGGCAGAAGCTCTGGAGAGCTTTTTTAGTCTTGTGCCACTAAATTGAAAAAGGGGTGGTATTTTCACCAATGCCCTCACACAGCTGCATAGTAATGCTAATTTCCTGCCCTTTTAAAAATATTTTATTTTTAAAACCTAGCATAATTTCCTGCCCTTCTTTGAAAATTTGTGTCGTTTTCTCTTTGTGATTCTGTAATTTGATCCTGCTTACTGATCGTGATCTTGGCAGCTTTTTAGAGCCTGTCCTGTGTGGATTGCACTCTGTCCTCCAAATGGATCAATCCCAAGTGATTCTTAAATTCAGCAGTTTTCAGAAAGTCCACATGGCTCAGCCACCATTTTAATGTTAGGCTTCTGGAGACTGCCCAAATAATTCCTCCTCCAAACTTTGTTCACCAAAGCATTAAGGGGGGAAATGTTTCCAAAGCTTTAGGCTTCCCATCCCAGTCTCTCTCTCTCTCTTTACATCTCATGTCAATTTCATTCCACTCTGATGATCACCCCCTTTATCTTGTTTGTACGCAGCACTGAAATCCTCTTTTCTTTGCTTTTTGTGCACTGGGGATGCTGCTGTTTGTCTCCTCTCCAATCCCCCTTTCAAGTCAATACAAGCAGGAAACTAAACCTTATTTTTTTTAATTCAACGATCTGAGATTAGCAATAGTCTCATATCCCTAGAATTATGCTGCTTGTCAAAAAAAATCAAAAATTTACAATGAGGGGGAACTTGAGCTTGCACACTGATGAAGAAGGGAGGATGGCAGAAGGTGCAGAGTGGGCATAACAACCTTAATTTGGGCAAGGGAGTGACCTTCAAGGGGTGGCAAAAAAACAGGAGGGAAATCTAAGGGAATTACCTTCATCTTGGAAGGAAAACAAGGGGAAAATCAGCACCACCACACTTTAAAAAAACTTAGGGAAACAGTGACCAGAAAGTGAACTGAGTGCTGAAATCAGTGTAGAGGTAAGGCTATCTGAATATACTGTATAAGCTTTAGAGCAGGGAAAACTTAACAGTTTGTGTTCTATCTGATGGCCTGATATCAAATATAACTCAGCATTTTCTGTTCTATCTGACAATTTAACATCAAACATTTCTTTACCTAAACAAGTGTATTTATTTATTTATTTACTTACTTGCTTACTTATTTATTTAATTTATACCCCACCCTCCCCGCAAGCGGACTCAGGGTGGAGTTGTAGGATGAAATTAATTGTAGTATGCCCAAACCAATATTGCATTGTCTGCTTTTGACGGTTATCAGAATCCACTCACTGGCTTCAATACACTCTGGGGTTCTCGAATATTAAATCTATGCAGTTGTTTACTATGATCCATCCTCGATGCTCCATGTTACCTGATCTAAATAAACTAAAAAGTTAGCACATCGAATGTATTGGTTGCCCCAAAATTGCAACAAAGATCCATCCAGTCAAACATCCCATCTCCCACAGTTGTCAACCTTTTAGAAGATGTGGGGTATTTCCCATCCTTGCTGAACTTCCAGGGGGCTGTAAGACTAAGGTATTTAGGAGGGTGTTTAGGAAAGGCTAAGCAGTAGGCATATGAGATTTACTAGTTCCCTGAGATGCCATCGTGTTGGCTATCATTGTGTTATTATTTTTGAATGTGTATGTGTCATAATGATTTTGTTCATTTATTGTTGCTGAAGATAGTAGGACCTACCTTGGAAGGTGGGCAGAGAAATATTCCAAGTAAATAAAATAGAAGATTCATGAATTTCCTTGAAGTGAGCAAAACTGTGGGAGATTATAGTACTTTAAGAAGTAAAAGTTATTTCTTGAACTATCCTTATCTGGAAGAAAAGAAGAGGACGAGAACAATAAGGAGGCAAAAAAGAGTTTAAAATGTTCTACGTGTCAGATCAGTGCTACCAAATATTTTGCAAGCGTTTTCTACAGATACAAAAAAACCCTGCAGTTCTTAGCTACACAAGAGACTTGTCTGCATTAAACAAACCTTAAGGGGAGAGTATAAATTAGAAGTGTGATATATTCAGTGCCATCAGATCAGCTTAAAACATGTTTTTGTGCCACTCCAGGAAACAAGATCTCTCTGTCTTTTCTTAGAGCCTCTTGTCTATTCCATAAACATTAGCTGTTGCACACAATAAATAAACAAGTGAAGGAAACTAGCTTTGGATATAGAAATCCCATATAAAACTCCAAATCAACATTAAATATATACTTTTCCTGAGCAAACATTTCAAGGCTGTGAAACAAAAGATAAGAGCGTCTTGCAGTTCCAGATTACAGGACATGGGAACAGAGTCAAGATGACAGGCCACCAGAATAATTCCAATCATCTTCTTACAATCTTCTGGGAGGCTGTTCCATTATCAAGGCAGAGGATACAGAAAAAGCTTGGTCTTTCACCAAGGCTGATCATACTGCCCAAGAAGACGAGATGATCCAGAGAGACTGCTGGACTGATCTAAGGGAGTAATTCTAAACAGGCCAGCTCAGAAGAAAGTCCTATATTATTCAATCAGGCTTTCTCCCAGGAAAGTGTCCTTAGGAGTGTAGCCTAAGTGAGCAACCAAGAAAACTGCATCCTCAGATGTGAAGAGCCAAGGTTTTGAAGGTCACAAACTGGACCTTCAGCTGAACCCAGAAGCAGACTGGAAGGCAGTGTTAAAAAAAGTCAGTTATATGTTTAAATTGACCTGCTATCATTTTGATGGTTACACTTTCACAATGTGTGGGGGTGAATGTGGTGAACAGAGACTACTTGCTCATCTGAATCTCTCTGCATATGTAAAATCCCATAACTGAGCATATGGTTCCAGCCATATGCAAGGGTTAATTACGTGCTACCATATCACACCTGGTGTAGCCATCCTGCAGTCCACATACACAAACATAGAACTGTGTTCCTATATCCTCTACACACATATTCTTATGATTCCATTCTGTAGGCAATATAAGTTCTGAAACCATCAAGACAGAAAAGTATACTGCTTTATGATTGCTGTGAGACCTCACAAAAGTACTTTTTGACAAGGTGCCCAAGTTAGTTTGCTTTTCTGAATTCTGGGCTTACAGTAGTAAAGCATTAAAGATTTGCTGCAGATCAGAGCCAGACTGACGTTGATTTAGCCAAAGACTAATTTGCAGCAAACTACTCAATGGCCTATTATGGCCCCTGCCACACGACAGGAAAAAAGCCTCTTGAGGCGCGGCTTTTAAAAGCCGCGCCAACGTTGAGACGCCGCGGCGGGATCCCACGGATCCCCTGGCCGCGGCGCCGTTTCTCCCCGGCGCGATCAAATGCCGGGGAGAAGACATGGCTCAGACCGTGTGCCGGCCGAACTGCGCAGTTCGGCTCCGGGCCGGGATTGTGCCGGCGCTAGGGAGCGCTGGCGATCAGACGCCCGGCCTGCAGCGTGTCTACTCGTTGAACCACCAAGGTAGGTGGTGTCAACTTGAGGCGCTTTTTCCCGGGAAGGGCCAGTTCGGAGGCGGAAGCACGATGCTTCCCAGATGTTGTGGTGTGATCACGCCAGTTTGATCCGCCCCTGAACTGTCCTGCTCCCGGGCCAAATTGCCTAGTGTGAACGGGACCTATGCATGGGTGTTTTCCCTTGCTTTCACCATGCATGTCCATCGTGTTTTCTTTGTCATTCTGCATTCCCATTGCTTTCACCATGCATGTCCATTGGTTTGTTTTTTTGTGTTTTGCAGTGTTTGTCCTCCCTTCAGTGCTCAGTTCACTTTCCATTTGCTGTTTCCCTGGGTTTTCTGAGAGTGGTTTTTTGGGGGTCTTTCCCCTTGTTTTGGTTCCAAGCCAAAGGTAATTCAAGAGCATACAGATTCCCTCAGATTCCCCCACCACCACCATTTTCTGGCCTCTCGAAGGCAACTCCTCTACCCACATTGAGGTCTTACTCCCACTCCTTATTGGTCAGTTTCATGCTGGGCATGTTTCTTGAAATAGGAGATTCTTCAATCTGTAATCATTGGCAGGGAATGCTTTAAAGGTTTAGCTAGAGGTAGCATGTGTGTATGTACAGTTAAACATTTTAAAAGAACTGTGCCCTCTGGAGGAGATGCTGAACACCTGGCCGGAGAGGCAGCAGCTGGCAAGCCACCAAGGACAGAAGGAAGGGAGCAAGCAAGCAGCTGGGCATCCATTGCACTAGCAGCGCCCCTGCCCTCCATGCAAATGACCGCCCCAGCCTGTCCACCTCACAAGCCCTGCAGCTTTGGCCATGACTGCACAACCACTGCCATGGTGGACGCCACCGCCACCAAAGCACAAGCTGACCCTCAGACCACCCAGCCACCACCAAGCTCACATCTCTGTATGGGCCAATGTTTGGGACTTTCAGTTGAGCAGAAAAGGAAGTAAATAAATGTGCATAATTACCACCCCAAACTTGATGTAGTCACCATAATTTTTCTTTGCAGAATATGAGTCAATGGAAAGGCAGAGGTGTACTACAAACATTACAGGACTTTCATGTAAATTTTCCACCCCCATCCCCCTGCTTATTTCTATTTGCAGGAAAATGTATTCTTGCAGTTCCATAACACATGGAGTAATAGCTGTGTGGGTCAGAAAACTGTAGTGAGCAGGGGCCCAGATTGCTTCTTTCATCCTCTTCTGTCACTGAAGCTCCACTCACACAAAAAGCAAGAGGGAGCAATTTTGCCCCCTTCACCTTCCTTCTTATGCATTATCCCTTGTGGTTCCACTCTGCAGTAGTGGTACAGGTTGGGAGATTACTAGAAATACACGGCATGCCTACTCATAGATAGGTTTTTAGGAAGAAACTCCCTGGAGATGACAGGAAAAGAAGCCTTGACTAAGGCTGACCAGGGTCAAGGGGGAGGAGGAACAGAGGGGATAAATTCTTCTGGCAATAGGAAATTGCTCGGTTTTGCTTGGGATACTGAGCTGAACAGACCTCTTGTCTGAGGATGAGAGCAGGTAGCCATTTTTGGACCATGCGGCTGGGCTAGAGAGCTGGACTAACCTCCAAGGTAATGGAGGGTCTTTAGAGAACTAGGACACCAAAGATAAACAGCCTATCCTAATTTTAACATCTAGTTAGGGCATGTTTTAGAGAGAGGGACAGAATATTTGCATTTTACCAATTTCTTTTGTTCTTTCTTGCTTCAATCTGGTGTGGTGCTAATGCTTATCAAATTTGCAGATGACACGAAGCTGGGTGGGATTGCTAATTCTGAAGAAGACAGAGTCAGGATTCAAAATGATCTAGGTAGGCTGGAACAGTGGGCTGAGACAAATAAAATGAATTTCAGTAGATATAAGTGCAAAGTCTTACACTTAGGTACAAAAAATCAAAGGCACAGATATAGAATGGGGGGACTTGGCTTGACAGCAGCACATGTGAAAGGGATCTAGGTGTTCTGGTTGATCACAAGGTAAACATGAGCCTGCAGTGTGATGTGGCTGTGAAGAAAGCTAATGCAATCTTAGGATGCATTAACAGAAGCATTGTGTCCAGATCACGGGAGGTGGTAGTTCCACTCTACTCTGCTATGATCAGGCCTCACCTGAAGTACTGTGTCCAGTTTTGGGCACCACATTTTAGGAAGAATGTTGACAAGCTCAAGCGTGTCCAGAAGAGGGCAACCAGGAAGGCGAGAGGGTTGGAATCCAAGTCTTATGAGGAAAGGCTGAAAGAGTTGGGTATGTTTAGCCTGGGAAAGAGAAGGCCTAGAGGGGACATGATTGCAGTCTTTAAGTATTTGAAGGGCTGTCATGTAGAAGATGGAGCAGATCTATTCTCTCTTGCTCTGGATTGCAAGACTAGGTCTAATGGGTGGAAATTACAAGGGATTCGTTACCGGCTAAATATCAGGAGAAACTTCCTAACTGTAAGAGTGGTTGAGCAGTGGAACAGTCTGCCTCGGGAGGTGGTGGATGCTCCTTCGCTGGACGTTTTCAAGCGAAGGCTGGACAACCATCTTTCAGGTATGTTGTAGGGCTATCTTTCGGCTATGGTCCTGCAGAGTGCAGGGGGTTGGACTAGATGACCTGTAAGGTCCCTTCCAACTCTAACATTATATGATTCTATGATATGCTTGTAAAAATTTTCTTTTGATTTTGGAAGTGGTTCTCTGCTCCACATAGACTATTTCACACACACTATTTCAAAGGGGAGCACCAGGAAGGGGGAATGCAAGCAGTTGGCAAGTGGCTATCCCCCAGGGATGCACAAGGCATTAATCTGCCCCTATGGTGGTCAGATGCTGGGCTAGTAGGGTTGCCAACATCCAGATGGTGGCTGGAGATCTCCAGGGATTACAACTGATCTCCAGGTGCCAAAGATCAGTTCACCTGGAGAAAATGGCCCCTTTGGGAAGGTACACTCTATGGCATTATACACCATGAAAGTTCTTCCCCTACCCAAATTCCACACTCCTCAGGGTCCATCCCCCAAATCTCCAGGTATTTTCCAGCCCAGAGCTGGCAAACCTATGGGCTAGTGGGAGATACTGAGGCAAGGCCTCTGGGCTAGGAAGCGGAGCTGAGGGTCCTGTTCCCCTCAGTGGGAAACCACTATATTGAACAGGTGGTGGTAGTGGCTACTGGAGAATAAAAGGGAAAAGCCACCTCCAGAGGGTTGGCAACCCCTAGGAGGGCAAGGCAGGATGGGACCTGCAGGCCAGAGCCGGCACATTCTGCCAAAAGTGGAAAGCAACATAATCTGCTAGTACGATTGCTTTCCCAGAAGAAGGTAAGAAGGAATGCATAACAGAAATACTGTCAGCAAAATAATGGACAGAAATATCAGGACAGCCTGATGAACTTATGGATAAATAAAAAGATTGAACAGAACTGAAAGTACCAAATGTCTTGGGCAGAGAGTGAGGGACTGAGGGGACTAAATCCCCTGGGATTGGGCTGTCCCACGAACTGGTCAAGGCATCTTTGAGGTACATCAGTCACCTCTCGTTCATGGCCCCCCACCCCATCTCAGAGTCCAAATCTGTTTGCCTCCATATTTTGCATCTGAGTGGTAAACAGATCTTTGGCCACCAAAGAAACAATGAGAAAGCAGGACTACACCAGGTTCACTAACTGGAGCAAAACAGACCTTGCCCAGAAAGCCTTAACCCTGTTCAGTGTGTAGCAATTAGACAATTAATCAAATCAAATAACCAGTCTGCCTTTTGCTGCCAGCAGAACTTGTTGTGTTAGCCTCTCCATTACCTAAACACAGGATGTATGCTCAATGATCCCAGGGTGTACAGTTTGAATTGCCCACTAAAGCTCCACTTAGCTGATCTGATTTAGCTAAGGAAATGTAGAGCAAGGCACTGGCTGCAGGCCACAAGTGGGTCCCTATGTTCCACAGCAAGATCAGATAATGGTGCCAGGGTTTTAAAAGCTGGTTCTGTTACATAGACATAGCACCCTTCCCCCCCAGTCTGTTCCAAGGTAGCTGAGCTTGTCTGCTCAAATTCAATTGCTCTTGACCCAGATCTCAAACACTAAATGGGAAACCCATTTTCTCAGCATCCTCCCACCCTGCAGGTGTGCATGGGCAGAGCATGCCAAAGACCAAGGTGATCTGCCTCAGTTGCCATTTATTCATTGTTAATGGTTAAGTTGTGTCAAAGCAAAAATCGTGCTTTGAACAACACAATGGCATGGTCCATAATAATATCTTTGTACGAACACAGTGGGACAATAACTCTAAAACTCAGCTGGCATTTCCAAGGCTACTTTTAAACATCTGTATCTCTGGAACTTCATTGCACTAAAGTGCCTCATTATAAATGAATGTCGATATCAAATGAAAAAGCGGTAGATTCTTAAGCAGAATTGGAAACTTTCCCTTTCATAAGATAAACTGGGGCACATTGGATTTTATTTATTTTTATCTCACTTTTATTGTTCTGAAAGCTGAAGGGCATTCAAGTGACTTTGCATTAGGATATGTCTAGGGAGTACTTTCTGTCATTTTTCATCTCAAAGAGACATATAGTTGGAAGCTGGCTGAGCTGTCCCAGATGAATAAATGTAAGTAGATTTCTCTGTACATGTTTGACAAGATTATGCCATTTTAAGCAGTTAGCATACTGACTTTTTTCTAGATACCATGAAGAGAACCCATAGAGTAGACCCACATTTTACACAGTAATTCCATTCTTTTTTTGGAATCTTGGGTAATATTTTTCCTACAATGAAACATTCAGAAGCCCCAGTGCATATACTAATTGCTTGGGAGGGGCATGCAGATATGTGTATCTATGGACCTTGGTTAGTGTGTGTTAGGATATGCCCAAGACAATCTGGCCATTACTAGATAATCATTTCCTCTTCTTCATTTGCATTTGGTTTTGGTCAATTTCATGTATCAAGACACACTTCAGATCTAAGGCTGGCCCCTAGGGTCTAGCATTTATGACAGGGACTTGGAATCGGTGAGTTGGATCCCATGATTCATCAGCAGAAGGCATTGATGTTCACCGATCTTACCAGCTTTCCCCTCCTCTCAGAAATCCTTTCTGATCCTGGATGGGAAACTGATGATAGTTGGAATGTCAGTTAATGATATTTTTGAGATAGGCAAATCCAAAGCTTTTTTTCTGATCAAAAAATGTGTCCTATAAATCGATTAAAGTAGTCTGATCCTGAGAGCCCACAGAGTATGCTCACCCCTATCTTTTGGTCTTTCTTTCCCAATATCTTTACCGCCTATATGCACTATCTTACCATCCCACATTACTGTAGAGCTTTTTTGTTTGCAAGATTGAATATTATTCCTACAATGGTTTTACAGGGCAGATTTTTAAATAGGCCCTATTCTGACAGAATCTGTCCTTGTGGCCTTAGGGTGACTCACAACATTCAGTAAAATATTCTGTAAACAGAGATGAAATAAACAAACATTAAATTACCATCCATAAAATAGCACCCTAGCTCAGACATTAGAAAAAAACATGATCATTTGGCACCCAACAACCAGCATCCCAGACTGCTGTCAAAAACAGGCAGCACTGCTAATAGGTGGTAGGACACTGGCCTCGACCATCCTCAATTGCCCACTAGCCTGTGGAAGTTGTCCCAGAGCGAGTGCTTTTCACTTGTAGGCCATGAGTGATCAATTTAGGAATATCTGCAAGAAAAGATAAGTTAGAAAACATTTTTTTGTTGTTTGACTCTCTCAAGAAACAAGTTCCAGGTATCTTTGCAAACTGAAGGTGATGGCTTCCTTTACTGAGCCAATTCATTTCATGTTGGGGTTTCCATGTTTCTTAGAGCCTTCCACTATTCCTAGCATTATTATATTTTCCAGTGAGTCTTGTCTTCTCATGATGTGACCTCAATTTTATTGTTTAGTTTCTAGGGATAATTCAAGCTTGATATTATCTAGAATCCACTTATTTGTCTTTATGGCAGTCCTTGGTATCTATTAAACTCTCCTCCAACACCACATTTAAATGCATCAGTTTTCTTCCAGTCAACTTACTTCATTGTCCAGCTTTCACATTAAGAGTAACAGGGACTGCTGTAGTATGATATATCTTAATTTTGGTCTCCAGCGACATTTCCTTCAATTTAAGGATCTTTTTTCTAGTTCAAGTCTCAGTTTTCTTCTGATTTCTTAGTTGCAGTATTCCATTTGGTCAATGACCAAGCCAAAAAATAGAATATCTTTAACAATTTTAATCTCTTCATTGTCAGCTTTAAAATTGTGTAATCCCTCAGTAGTCATTACTTTTGTCTTCTTGATGTTCAGCTGTAATCCTGCTTTGGCACTTTCTCCTTTAACCTCCATCAGTAGTTGTTACAAATCTTTATTTTTTTGCACCAGTAATGTGGTGTCATCTTCATATCTCGAATTGTTAATGGTCCTGTAATGTTTCTGCATTCCAAAATAGAGACCAGAAGAATGAGGAGTAGGTCAAACAGTTTTAATCTAAGGAGCAACTCCAACAGGTTCTTGCAAGCATTCTCAACTGGCTAAAATGTCTACTTGAACATGTGATCTTAGGGAAGGTCTTCAAATTAACACACTAGATTAATATAAGGGAATATCTCGAAATTATAATTATATCACAACATCTTCCTTTTAAAATAATTCACATCAATATAACAGGTATTGGAATGGATACAAAACCAGATATACAATTAACATGTCTCAATAAGTCATTCTGGAAATTTTATGGTTCTTGTTGAACACCTCACCTCCACGGTGGGTCATCAGCTATCTCTAATGGAACTGTCTGTGTTAATGGTCATGCATCTGATGTTAATCTGTAGCATCTGTCAGTTGACTGCCACTGGAATTACTGCATTCTGATGCCTCTGGAGTGTGGGTGGATCTACTACTCTCTGACATTTCTGAAGTACACCAGGAAAGCAGTCTGAATTCATAGTGATTAGGATGCAGTAAGTTACCATTGGCAGTTCAGATTGTATAAAATCTGGGATATGGTTGTTCCACAACTGTCCCTCTTTGATCCCAAGTGCAAGCTGAAGAATCTCTAATGCAAACTTTATCTCCTGGTTTAAGTTCAGGAAGGTCATGAGATCTCTTGTCAAAGTATAGCTTCTGTTTGAGCTTCTGAATGTGCCGTTCATTTTCTCGAAATTGATATTAGTAGGTTGTAGCAAATTATTGGCAATGGGTAAATTACTCCTTAAACATCTTCCCATTAAAAGCTGAGCAGAGGACCAACAGACCTTTCTACAAGTCCATTTGACTGAAGAAAGTTCAGGCTAGATGTGTTGTGCTGAGAATCCCAGTCTTTGGCAAACTGCCTACATTTACTTAAAACAATAAAAAACTATAAAATCAGAAAAGGAATGCCATGCCATGCAAAACATTCCCTTCAGGCATGCAGACCCCAATTTACTGGTGGTGCTTGACATCAGGTACTCTTCTGTGTAAAGTGAATAACAGTGACTATCAAATAATCCTTGGATTGTCATTTCAATAGATCAGTACCCACCTTCTGTATGCTCTTCTAGATGCAGTGACTCCAGTTGTTGCTGCGGTTGTACTTGACTGTGTACAAAATAATTCACCAAAAATCTTCAAAAAGGTAGCATTTATATAACAGGAATATTTTATAGTCTCAAAATATCTAATCCAAAATCACAGTACAAATATCCATACAAAATAAGGCTGAATGAATAAACAGCTGTAACATCAAGCTTCAGTGTTCACCCAGGAAACACTTAAGGAACAAGAGAGAAAGGATTCTAGTCAAAGGTTCTAGCGGTTCCCTTTCATACGATGGCTAGCTGCGGCTTATCATGTTCCATCCACAAGCTCCTTCAATAAGTGGAACCTTATGATCACTTGCTTCCAGATCCAGACTTAAACAATATTCAAAAATTGGCATACAGCTCCCAAATTCAAATCAATTCAGACACATTTGTGAGCTGTTTATTCATTCAGCCTTATTTTATATGGTTATTTGTACTGTGACTTTGGATTAGATATTTTGAGACAATAAAAAATTACTTTTGTATTCTTTTTGAAGATTTTTGGTGAATTATTTTGTACACAGTTTTGTTCTTATTGCCATTCCTTACTGTGTATCACTGGTTTGTTGTTTTTGCGGCTTGTACTTGAGGCAGATTAAACAGCTTTCTACTACAAGCTTCTATCAGACTAATCCTGGGCCCCACTCAAACTCCTTGTTTATATTTCTCAATGCCTATATGGGCTTTGTGGTTTTTCTGCAGCATTTCTTTGTGGAGGCTGGCAGGTATCACTACTTTGCTCCACTTAGAGATCACTCCATCAATTACTGTGAGTTCATGTCTACCAATCCAATAAGCACAGATAGTCAAGTCACAGGTATCTCAAGTTTCAGGCCACTGACCAGAGACAGACTGAAAAGAGTCTGTAAAGATGAGGCTTTAGCACTCACATCCTTTATGCAGTGCAATGCTTTAGTATGCACCAGAAAAGAAGCAATAATCCTATCTACATATGCTTTTAGTTCATGCTCTATGGTCTATTTACACTGATTAGATTATTCCTGGGGAGCCTAGGTTCCCGATTGGCTGGGAACTAGGATCTGAAATCTATTGTGTTTGGGAGCGAAGCTCAGGTACCTCACCTGACCGCATGTGGAACTGGCCGAAACTGGATTGAGCACATGGCTAGATCAAGACACAACAGAACAAAAGTTTACTTGGCATATAAGTCACAGACAAGTAATATTCCTAGAGTTTAATCATTGTTCATTGGTTCTGCAACATACAGTCATTCAGAGGTTTGCTGAATAAAGCTGTGGAAGGCTTATGATCCATTTCCACAGCCACTGTCTAACTGTAGATGTATTGACTGAATCGTTCATGAGAAAATAGAATACTGATAATCTCCTTCTCAATTCATGTGGATCTAGTTTCTGCATGCATATGCCAGTTTGCCAGCACTCATCATGTTTCCGTAAAAGGACTGGTCCAAGTCAGTTTGGGATGCATCCACTGCAATTTTGATAGGCTTGTGTGCACTGTAGAAATTTAATGTGGTTTTTTATCATTTGGTTCTTTAAAACTATCCAAGATTCCTTTTGTGCTACATCCCAGCACTACTCATTTTTCTGTTCCAGAAGTCTCCTAGGAGGTACTGTCATTGTAGACAGTACAATGTCTACAGTATACAGTATAACGGTATAACGGAATAGCATTATATCAATCCCATTGGAATGCATGGAGTGTTTTGTTATACTGCTATAGTGCTATAGCGCTATAAATCGAATGTTTTTTTTAAAAAAATCGATCACCTGCGCAGGAGGAGAACGGTGGGAAAACAAAGCGGTGCAAGTCTGAAATGCCAAACCGCTTCTGATCCGGCTAATTTCCGGTAGGGGCAAGCCCTGTGTGAAATGGCAGCCCTGTACCGGTTCACTTCAAAACGGATGATTGCCGGCTTGAAACCGGGTGAAACTGGGTAATGTGAAATTCCCCAAGTATAACACCCAGAGGGAGTGTTAAATGTACATAGGTTTTAACTGTCTTCAGTTACTTTTAACTGCCAAAATCTTGAGGATGCCAAAACAAATGTGCATGTGCAAACTGAGCCATTATCTCCTTCCTAGTTGGAAATTTGAAGTGCTGCCTTTTGATTTTTTTTTTGAGATCTCTTGGATCTAAGCATATGCACAACTGACCATTATGCTTCTCCACAAGTATTAAGAAGCTTACCCAGTTCATTTGTTCCTCAACTGGCATGTTTACTTCTATATCATCTTTTGTAGTTCAGACTTAAGTTTGTCACTAAGAGCAAATGGCACTTGTGGACCCAAGGGCATAAGGGGGGAGAGATGCAGGTGAGGAATGATACAATGGACCACTGGTAATCTTGAGAATAAAAAGGCCACAGCTTTAATGGATACACTGAAGGAGAAAGACCCATAACCGAGATACAGGCCTACATAACTCTAACAAACTATAGTGTTAAGTATGCAACTCAACAACGTGGTAAGTAACAAGTGAATCAGCTTTATTAAGAACGAGAACATCCGAAGATCACACAGAACACAAACAGTGGAGCACAGCTCCTTTTTAAACAATCCCGGGCTGGTGTAGCCAGGCCCTCACACAGTTAATGTCCAATCACTGTTCAGAGATAACATCCAATCATTACTGTTCCCTCCAGCCCAGTTCTGTTACATTTGATTGGTTACAATAATGCTTCAGCCAATGGTATTGTTACAGATTAGAATCCTGGCTGAGGTTTCAAGTTTAACATGAGATTGCAATGGTGAAGACACAACATATAGTCTAGAGAGGTAGGACCTGTTAGCATGTTAGTGTTGACAGTTGAAGCCTGACCTGTAGATAGGCAGAAATAGACTGGACTGGGAAGGGCTGCTGGTCTGTCCCAAACCCTTGCTAGTCTGTCTTGGGTTGTCGCAGTGTACATGCAACATGTCACCCAGAATATACAAAATATCCCTGGCATGAAGCTGTGAGTACCAAATGTGGTGTGTGATGGGCCTTTGGAGCTCTGACTTGGGAGGATTAGCCCTGCACTACCCTTTGACAGGCTGCAGTGCCAGGAAGGAGTTGCCAGGACTGGATAGGACAAGGGCCTTGCTGAAAAAGAAATTGCACCAAGTAACACAAAACCATGGCCTTGGAGGCTGACCATGTCCCCTTATGGCCCAGTGAACCTCCAAAAGGAGGCCCATAAGGGGAAGGCCTCTGCCTCTCTGCCCTGTTGGTGGCCATTCAGAGGAACTGGTTGGCCCCTGTGTGAGACAGGAACTGGACCAGATGGACCATTGGTCTGATCCAGCAGGTACTTGGGAAGCCTGAAAAGGCTGTTCTGCAGCTTTTCTGATTGTGAAGCTAAAGTTGTCTCTCAGAGCAATTTTAATATCTCTAATACAATGGGGTTTCTCTTCTTCTATTTGTAGTACTTTTCTGACTATTGCCTGTCAGAAAATAATGACTCCCAAATATCTCTTCCCTCAGAAGCCACCCTCTGGCTACTGATCCAGACATTATATTCAAAAGACCAAAAGGTGAAAGACCTCTTTTCCCTCCAGATCAGCTGTTTTATTTTCTCTCTCAGCTGATGTTGGCCAGTCAGAGAGTGATCAGAGCAGTCAGTCTCCTAAGCTCTTCTCTCCAGAGAAGGTTAACTCTTTATGAGACCCAGTTTGGTATAGTGGTTAAGAGTGCAGACTCTAATCTGGGAGAACCGGGTTTGATTCCCCACTCCTCCACATGCAGCTATGGGTCAGTCATAAATTCTTTCAGAGCTGTTCTCCTAAGGGCAGTTCTTGAGGGAGCTCTCTCAGCCCCACCTACCTCACAGGGTGTCTTTTGTGGGGACGGGAAAGGAAAGGGATTGTAAGCTGCTCTGGGACACCTTCGAGTAGAGAAGAGTGGGGTATAAATCCAGTCTCTTCTGTTCTTCTCCCCGACTCTCTGATACAAGCAGCATTTCAAAAAGCCTGATTTTCTGTGCTATCGGTCACACATGTCCTTTCATTTTGGCTCTGCAGGGCTCCTGTATGGAAGTGAGTGGCTGAGCAAGCTAGTGGAGAGGCTGACTGAAAGAAGGCCCAGCCAAAGAGAGAATGGGTCAGAGAGCTAAATAAAAAATGCTTCTTAAATTGAAACAAAACTGACGTGTCTTGTTCTTCATGATACTACAGGTCCTTCTACCAATTTTCACACCAGCTTCACCTAAATCTATTCCAGCTTTCTTTATGCTATATTCTACATATAGATTGAACAGATAGGGAAATAGGTTATATTTTTAAAGGACATATGATTTTGGATTAATCTTTACATGTTTCATAAAGCCATCATGATTAGCTCCATGTTGCAAGCACTTTTAAGATGTCTTGATAATAGGGTCTGGTTGATAATATTAATGCATTCCTGGATTCCTTTAACTCTGATCAACAGTGGGGAAATAATGAGAAAGAATTACAACTCTTTTTATCTTCAAATGTGCAGCTCTGCATCTGATTTTTGCAGTTCTGAGTTAGCAGTCAAACAAGGAAAGCAAAAGCCACTTTATATAAGAAGCATGTTGCTTCTTAAAAGTGAAGGACAGTTGTGGTTAGTCACTAGAAGGAGGGAAACATGCTTGTCTAAAAGCATGATTGCAAGGAAAGTTTATAGATGCATTTGTAGTGGTGTACACTATGCATGTATCCCCATTAAAGCCCTACCAAATTCAAAATTCACCAACCAATCCTGTTCAGTTCTCAATGTTGGGAGGAAAAGGTTGCTACTCTCAGAGAATGGTTTAAAAAGACATGGGAATGACTATATCTAAAGTAACCTATGCATTCATAAAACTAGGAAGACCAAAGCCAGATTAATGTCATAGAAAATTATCAGATTTCAATATATGAGCACAAACGTCTGCTCTAGCACCACTGCACCCTGCTACCCCATTTCTCTTCATGTCTAGACTAGGCCTATGTGAGAAGTAATTGCAAGAGTTTCCCTCTCATGAAGGAAGCCTAACTCTGATATAGCAAAGCGGCTTATGTAGTCATTGGATCCAGCCATCATGTATTATTTTGAGCTATCTATAATCACGTATGTATTTCTGAAAATCTGGTATTTTTTCAAGACTACCAGTGATGTTCAAGATCTCAGCTTTAAGATGAAAATAGGAGAAACAAAGCATTTTACAGTCTTCTGTTGACTTAAGGCTTTTGTTCCTGCAAGCTTGGTGAAGGACAAGAGTTTTTCTTTCAGCACCACGTCATACACTTCTGAATGGAAATGAAAAACCCTTTTGAGAAGGACAAAGCAGGCAAATGTTTCCATCAGAAGTTTCAAGCTGTGTTATAATTTCAGATCAAAGTGAAATCTGCTCTTTGAAATTATTTTATTAAGCATGGAAAGCTCTTCAAATGCTATCAAGATACTTGTTTCAGGTTAAACATCTTTGAATATTCAAGTTTTAAATGTACATGTAAGAAAAGCTTTTCCCTTTTCCACTTTGAAAAACTACATAATTAAAAGTTCTGCAGTGCCTTCTGATTGATAAAGTTTCAAGTGACAGCTTTACAGTGAGCTGCCTCCCACACAGAACTGATTTGCAAAAGCCTTTTCAGGAGTTTTACATAAGAAGATATTGAAGGGACAAATGTCTTTATTAAAAGTAATCAGCTGATGGTGCCTTTCATGATATTATATCAGTGGTGAGGAATGCAGCAAACTCTATCTTATGTAAATAATAATTATCTTATGTAACACAGTGGTGGTAACAGAAGCATTGAATGCAATTAGACCTATATATGTATAACTTGTCCGGTTCTAGAATTAGCATGCTGGATAGAACCTTGGAGAGACTGGTTCAGGTCATCACTCTGCCATGAAACTCACTGGGCAATCTTGGACTAAGTCACTCTCGCTCGCCACAAGGCCTGTCTCACAAAGTTGTTGTAGGGACCTCGAGCTAGCCAGCGCAGTGTAGTGGTTAATAGCCAGTGTGGTATAGTAGTTAAGACTGGCAGACTCTAACATGGGAAAACAGGTTAGATTCCCCACTTCTCCGCATGAAGCCTGCTGGATGACCTTGGATCAGTCACAGTTTTCTTAGAACTCTCTGAGCCCCACCTTGCTCACAAGGTGCCTGTTGTGGGGAGAGGAAGGGAAGATTATTGTAAGCTGCTTTGAGACTCCTAAGGCAGAGAAAAGCTGGATATAAAAAACCAATTATTATTTTTCCTTGATGGAAAGGTGGGTTACATAGGCCCCGGCCCGTGGGGGGGGGAGGCGTGGCTAATTGCCCCAGCGTAGTTTGATCTGTGATTACTCAATCAGACGCACCGGCGGCATACCATGAGTCCTTCCCTCAGCGCCGGTGGGTAAACGAGGGACCAGAGGGGAATACCACGTGCCAGCGCAATCACACCACGGGAATATGGAGGCAGCCCATGGCAAACGTTTACTAGTACCTTGGAGGTACTATTTTTTAACACGCATTGTTGGCGGTAAGCCATGGGTGTGCTCCACTTCCCAGATGTTGGGGTGTGATTGTGCCTGGATAATCCGCCCACCATCCGTGCCTCTCCCGTGGCAACTTTGCAGTGTGACCGGGGCCATAGTCTGTTTAGGGGGTTGTGCTTCTGTGCTGTGGGACTAGTGGCTTTTTAGCTAGTTTTGGTACCAAATCATGATTATCTAAGCTGAAATAAACGTTAAAGTACCTTACGAAGGTAATTCTTATATGAGACTATGATGGGCAGGTCCAGTTCCATCTCTCTCTTGAACAGCCAAAGAGAGTTGATGGAATGTTGAGAAGAGGATTGGCAGTTGGAGCCATTAGTTCAGTTAAGTAATTTGAAATACAATCTAGAGTGGCGTAGAAGGGACAGAGAGAACTCCACCCTAATGTTGGCAGAGGGAAAGATAACTTGTGGCAAATAGGTCTATAAAGCATGAAAAGAGTTCTAGTTCAAAAGTTCAAGTAATAAGAAACATTGTATTTATTTATTATTTATTTATTTCATCACATTTCTATACCGCTCCTTCCCGAAGGCTCGGAGTGGTTTACACATATATTTAATCATCTAACTAGGGCCACATATCTGTCTTCATGAATCACTCCAGTGTTATTTGTAACCTTCAATAAAAGTTAATTCCTTGTTTATGGTTAATCCAGCAGACTGAATGAGTGAGGTCTAAATGGGAGACAGACAGCCACACAAACCTATAAGATCTCAGTTTGTATGGGTGTGCGTATTAGGATATGGAAAAAATGGTGGCAGCATGTGATTGAAGCAGTGTTTGAACAGCTCTGTGAACTGTCTAAATGAGGGGTGGTTCATAAAGGGGACTGGACTGCCCAGTTTGGTAGTGTCTCTGAGAAGGAGAGAGGGTCCAGGTGAGAGAAAAGGTCTGGGCTCTCTATACATTTAAAAGAGACAAGACAGGTGTGAACTGTGCCTGCCTGACCCAGATGTGTCCCTGATCCTGTGTGACAGAGGGTGCAGTGGGTGGTAGTCTCTGTAAGTAGGGGTTCACAGAGGCCTTCACAGAAGTAAGTAGTCACTCTGCTTTACTGTGGTCCATGGTAAAGAGTAGGTCTGCCAGGAGACCACCCATCAGCAATCCCTGACTGATGCCACCACTAACTAAGGCAGTTGGGGGCAGTTAAAAAAATTGCTGTTTATTTTTGTATAGCATTGAATCACATGACCCCCCCCCAAAAAAAAAAAATCTGGCATCTAAACCAGTGCAGCCCTCATGTTCAGTTAATAACTGCAATTCCCCCCTAAAAAAAAAAAAAAAGTCACAGGTAGTAGAGTTCCATTTTTTAAATGGACTTAACAACTGTCTTTAGCTATGTTGGGACCAATACCTATGTATTTTCACCCAGCAGCAATAAATAGGGATGGACATGGACCAGCTAATGGACTAAAGTTCATCACAAACTTTGATCAGTTCAAGGTTTGTGAAGCAATGTTCACAAACTGAGGAATTGCCACCAACTTTCACAAATTTTGATGCAGTTCATGGCTCTTCATGAAAAACAGCTGTTTGGTTCCACTCACCACCACACATTTGTTTGGTTTAAATGGCTCAGAGCCATTTAAACCCATGCTTTCTGCTCCCCATGAAAAGCCCAAAGCTTAAACTTGAAATGATTCATAAACCAATCTCCCCATTCATCTGGGTTCATGATTCAGTTCATGGTCAGACACAAACCATGAAACAAAACAAACCACAAAAATGAGGTTTGTGCCCATCCCTAATAATAAAGGCCTGGGGGGGGGAATGAAGCAAAAAGTAGCAACTTTTTTTCTGGCTGTGGTTGTGTATCTTTGTGGGTTCAAGGAGGGGCAGGGGTGGTGCATTGGAAAGAATAAACACATGAACAACCAACCTTTAGTGAAAACATGGCCACAGCATATTTATTTGAATACAGGCAAAAAGGAGCAATGGTGCAGCATGGGGACAGATCCAAGAGTCAAAACCAATCAAAGGCTGCACGATGATTGGCTGATCAGGCCAGGAAAGCTGGCAGCCCCTCTCTGCATGGTGAGAGCTGATGGCTTGCAGGCCACCATAGAAGGAGCATATGGTCTGCAGGAGGGCAGAGAGCAAGGAAGTCAGTGAACTGAGAACAGAGGGTGAGTGACACATGCAGGTCTCCAACAGCCCACACCCACCCTCTGATGTACCGCTTGACTTGACACACTGTGGTGAGACCCAGCTTGCCCTCCCCATCATAGCCCTTATGGCATCATGTGGCCAGACAAGCCTCCTTTCTGCCTCTGTCCACCTCCTGCACCACAAACTTTGGCAGAGGTGGGACTTTGCCATGCTTATAAGAAGAAAACAGAAGTACTCACATATCGGAGGTATAAGGCAGAAAATGCATCAAAAAGAGCATAAAAGAAATTTAGTCTAAAACACAATGGTTCATGAATATCTCCTGTGGTGAGACCCAGCTTGCCCTCCCCAGCATAGCCCTTAGGGCATCATGTGGCCAGAGAAGCCTCCTTTCTGCCTCTGTCCCACCTCCTGCACCACAAACTTTGGCGGAGGTGGGACTTTGCCATGCTTATAAGAAGAAAACAGAAGTACTCACATATCGGAGGTATAAGGCAGAAAATGCATCAAAAAGAGCATAAAAGAAATTTAGTCTAAAACACAATGGTTCATGAATATCTCACATGACTGCAAAAATGGATAAGGACAAAATACAGTATATAGCCAAATTATAACAATGTCTTCAGCCCAATTACATAATGATAGAAATGAACATCAAAATGGTAAACCACACAATAAATATGAAATTCAGCCAAGTACACAGTGGTTATGGATAGCTAGCTGAAATATGTTTCAAAACTGATATCTTTAGAAAACTGCCAAGTTGTTTGTAGCCTGTCAACTGCTTATTCAGAGACCTTGGGTCACTGCCGGCTATTGTTTATTGTTCATAAACAAGAAACATGATTGTCTCTTAAACTACTTTCTCAGAGGCCTTCAGATTACTAAAGCAGTATTTTTTTATATATTTTATAGGCAGGAGGGCTATGAGTGGGGACATGGCACTAAATGTGACTTCAGGAACATCAACACATGTTTGACATGTGTACAGTTTTAGAGAAGAAGAGGAGGAGATTGGATTTATACCCCACCCTTCACTACCCAAAGGTGTCTCAGAGCAGCTTACAAACTCCTTTCTCTTCCTCTCCCCACAACAGACACCATGTGAGGTAGGTGGGGCTGAGAGAGCTCTGACAGAAATTTCTATTTTTTCAAGAACAGCTCTTATTAGAACTACAGCTTGCCCAAGGTCATCCAGCCAGGTGCATGATGATGATGATGATGATGATGATGATGATGATGATGATGATGATGATGATGATGATGATGATGATGATGATGATGATGATGATGATGATGATAGACTTATATCCCACCCTCCCCATAAATAGGCTCAGGCCAGATAACATCATATCAATATATATACACTTTAAAACATTCATTTAAATGTTGTTGTTCAGACACACAGTGAAGCCCAACTCTTCGCGACCCAATGGATTACATCACACCAGACCCTCTTGTCTTCCATCGTCCTCCGGAGTTTGCTTAATTTCATGTTTGTTGCATCAATAACACTGTCTAACCATCTCATTCTTATGTCTCCTTCTTCTTCTACCTTCAATCTTTCTCCAGTGAGTGCTCCCTTCTCATTTGGTGACCAAAGTATTTGAGCTTCAGCTTCATGAAACCTGCTGGATGACTTTGGGTCATTTAAATACAATCTTACATATATATAATTCCCTTATGTATTGGCCACTTCCAGCTCTCCCATTGGCTGTGCAGTGCACTCCTTCAGGCATTGGCCCATCAACCACCACTCAAGAGTAAATATTTATTTCCACAACCGGCCTTATTCCTAGTAAATAATAAAATACACCCTTTATCACATCCAGGTTTAAACATCACTTTGACATGACTTGTCAATCTGAATGTTGGTACTTTTGCATGATGGATTATTATTTTATGCTACATCTGTGCTACAGAAAAAGACAGAAGGGAGCCCTTTAGGAATGAGGATAAAATACTTCCATAAATAAGTAATACCCTTAATTTGGGGTCAGTTCTTTGAAGGGCAGCTTCACTTGACAAGATAACATCATCTTTCACTCCTCCCCATTGCAGCTCCCCATGAGTACTATACTGACAGCATCACCAGTGCCCATATATTAGCCTGACAAGACAGGTTTTACCTGGAAGTGACAAAGGGTGGATCTAGGAATCATCAGAAAGTCTACAGTAAAACTATAGAGTTTTCAGAGATTTCAAGAGCTATCCTATGTAATTTCTAGGTTTTACCTAGAAGTGTCATAGCAACATTGCTAGTTTGGGGTTTGTTTTTTGTTTTAAGTTTTTTCTCCTGCCACCACTCAGGGCTCCAGCAGGTAACAGGGCTTGTGATATGTTAGTATATCACAAAGGGATTAAATAAAGCTCAAAGGCTGATCAGATATTTTTTACAAAACCAATTTTATGACAAAAATGGTGTGGGGTGGAAGGATAAACTTCCTTCAGAGACAAAAAAACCCAAACACCAGTTCTGTGTGTGTAAAATTACACCAGTAATACAGGTTGAATCTGAAAAAAACAAATCCAAAACCCACATTATACACACAAAAATTATCTTCCTAGTTACAACGTGCAGAATACAGAAGTGAAAGGAACAAGGGGGGAAGGGAACATACTCCAAGCAATATAACACTTAATGGCAGCTTGCTGACACAAATATGTCAGCAAAAAGCCACAGTGACACAAGGTTGCATCATGCTCTTTAATTAGTTTCTAAATTCCCACGCATTAAAGTGACAGTACTAATAACTAAGATCAAGAAACTCAGATTTAAATAAACAGAGACAAATGATTATTCATGCCTTTTGGATTTAATGAAACCAAGCTAAAAATGAAAAGGAAAAAAAAAACCCAACACACTCTTTGGTGTAGCAATATATTTAGATCCCAGTGGTGGCAATGTTTAGTGTGTACCACCTCAATAACAAAATATACAGAATGCAAATGTTTATGATGTTGTTCCAACATAAAAAAAATGCCACAAGAACAGCCTCAAATTCTTATTCCTAATTTTACTCCAATGTTTAAATATCCACATTCTAAGAACTTGTATGGCTTTCCCCACATATGAAAGGTTAAAAGTATTGGCAGAGTTTAAATATGCAATGGAACTGGAGCACTGTCTGTTTAGATAAAAATAAGGAGGTTTTTGATAGAAGAAATTTTTATAGAACATACAGAGAGAGAACCTTAACTGTCTAGCCTAACTGCTGAAGGAGGAACAACAAGAAGAAGGAAGCTCTGCAGGACCAGGAAGTCTGCAGAAGAGCCAATCAGTGGGCAGTCCCTAATCTAGCTATGCTAACTACCAGTCCTTCACCCGTCCCCCTGTAGGGTGATCCTCATATCTCCTTCTAAGGCTGCACTATAAACCTTGCATATTCCAACAAGAA
Organism: Gekko japonicus; assembly: GCF_001447785.1. NCBI lineage: Eukaryota > Metazoa > Chordata > Lepidosauria > Squamata > Gekkonidae > Gekko > Gekko japonicus. The sequence continues at coordinate 226,877 of NW_015164682.1, forward strand.
GGACGTATCAAAACATAAATAACATGAGTTGAATTAAAACTGGAAAACTGTCTCAAGTCAAACAATCTCTTAGTGATAGGCAGTGTTCCCTCTAAGCTGAGTCAATGTGAGCTAGCTCATAGTCTTTTGGCCTCCGTCTCACACATTTTTGTCTTAGCTCAGGAAGGATGGCTCCAGAGCCAACTAATTTATGCAGCAGCCAAATCGCTTGCTCACAACTTTAATAACATGAGTTGAATTAAAACTGGAAAATTGTCTCAAATCAAACGATCTCTTAGTGATAGGATGTGTGAAAGTCTTAATCTCACCTGCTTGTATACAAACTAGAACATCCATTGCATCTATCATGGCTTCTTAAAGTAGAAGGCTGTGTCTCAGGCCTAGCCTGGACAGGCCACCCACTGGCAGACTACATTGCCCACGGCTGCTCCAAGGAAAATAGTTTAAAAAGGAACATTACTGAAGTTGCTATGTCATTTCCAGCTACAACCCAGAAGTGACAAAGGGTAGGTCTAGCAATTGCCAGAAACCATAGAGTACATAGGGTACAACTCAGAAGCTATGATAGGTAGCTCTAGGAATAGCCAGAAATTCTATGGTTTAACCATAGAGTTTCCAGCAGGTTTGAGAGCTACCCTTTGTCATTTCTGGGTTGTACCCAGAAGTGACATGGTGACATCAGCAACGTCAAGCCCATCCCCCATGTCCCCACCCCCAGTCTTCCCACTATTTGCCAGGCTATCCTGGCAACCCTGTTCAATCCTGAAATCTGCACACACCAGAAAAAATCTTTTAAAGATTTGGTTTTCTCATTACCAATAACAGGCAAAGACCCACAGCCAGGAATTTCATTCAATAAATACCAGTGTTTTAAAAGTACGCCCTTTGTATGCTAGAAAAGAGATGAAAATTTCATTGAAAAAGTAAGTCTTCTCTCTTAGATCTTATCTCTTATTAAGAAGTTCACTCCTGGGTATACAACTGGCTCTACTTCTGGCTGCTGAAATAACTCTTGGGATCCCCAGATTTAGCAAACTGGATTAGCCACAGAACAAATTTTGAGTCTAGAGGCATCTTTAAGACCAACAAAGTTTTATTCAAGGTATAAGCTTTTATGTGCAAGGACAGTTCTTCAGATAACTGAAATAAAACTTTGTTGGTCTTAAAGGTGCCACTGGACTCAAACGGAGCAGTGGCGCAGGCAGTAAAATGCCTGCCTTAACAACACCACTCGAGCAGCCACTATGGCTGTTCAAGAACCACCGCGGTCGGGGTGAGCTCCCGACCCTAGTCCCAGCTCCCGCCCACCCAGCGGCTCGAAAGCAACTAATTAAATCTGAGTAGATAAAAGATACCTTAGAAGGGTAGGGGGCACCCTCCTCAGGTGAGGTGTATGGTGAAGACAACGGCGATGAGGGTGACGGCGGTGAGACATCGGCTCCAGCAGAGTACCGGCGACAGAGACGGGGTGACGTGGGTGACGCGGCGGCGGCAGCAGCAGGGCCAGAGACATCGGCTCCAGCAGAGTACCGGCGACGGAGATGGCGTGACGTGGGCGACGCGGCAGTGGCAGCAGCAGAGCCAACGTCGGCAAAGGTGGAGGCGCGCAATGACTTTGAACACAGGCGCGGCAGAGCCGGAAGGACGCAGCTAAGGCTGGTGGAAGGCATGAATCGCGTGCCACATGCTAACTCGCCTGAGCGCCAGGACGAACATCCCACCGGAAAAGACTGCCGGGGAAAGAACTGACGAGCCGAGTCAAAGGAACACCAACCACCACCGGGTGCCAGTAGGCAGTCCCATCCCCACACAAAATGTGGCCCTAGTTAAGGAGTAATGTGATTAGCACCTTCTATGTAAATCACCCAGAGACCTCCAATGGGGGTTAGGGCGGTATAAGAAATCGAAGATATAAATAAATAAAATATAAATAAATAAACCTTTTCCTGCTGCTTCAGACCAACACAGCTACCAACCAAGATTAGCCACAGTCACCCAACAGTAACAGAAGCCTAGAAAACAACATGGAGCATAAAGTATCTACTTTTTTCTCACTGTGCTTGTGTATTTTTATAAGCAGCCTCACATGGGGAAATCAAGCAGGAATAGCTTTTGCCATCATTTCATGTTCAGGTAAGGAAACACTTGTCCTACTTAATTCCTGCATGATGGGATACAAATAAAAACACAGCCAATGAAATGTCAGTTGATTCCCCTCTGTATTCTGGCCCCCAGTTCCTTATAGCATTGTGTGCATGATACTTCCTCAGTCCCAAGCATCAGCTGGGTAGGAGCCTTCGGGGGCTGCTGAGAGAAAAGAGAACATAAAAAGATCCACATTATGGTTTGTAAGCTTAAACCGAGTGAATTTCATGGAGGAAAGCAATTCTGGATATATCCCAGAAAGTCTGTTAGGGTAGAACTGGAATTGTTGTTCCGTCACACAGTCAAATCCAACTCTTCGCGACCCCATGGACCACATTACGCCAGGCCCTCCTGTCTTCTGTCGTGCTCTGGAGTTTGCTTAATTTCATGTTCGTTGCCTCAATAACACTGTCTAACCATCTCATCCTTTGCCGTTCCCTTCTTCTTTGACCTTCAATCTTTCCCAGCATCAGGGTCTTCTCCAGTGAGTGCTCCCTTCTCATTTGGTGGCCAAAGTATCAGGCCTTCCAGGGAACAGTCAGGGTTGATTTCTTCTAGGATTGACTGATTTGATCTTCTTGCAGTCCAGGGGACTCTTCTTGCAGTCTGGAATACTATACCCTAACTGTGTTTCTGGTAGGGTAGAAACTGAATACTTTACCTTAGCTAGGTGTGTCTCTGAGTGCACAGAGCCTTTTGGTTTTGATATTCCCAGGTTTGGGGAGAAGAAGGAAAGATGAAAAGCCTAAATTTTTGAAGAGCTCATGCAAGAAGAGATGAAGGATTGGATTATGTTAGAAACTGTCAAAATATTCTATAGACAATAGACACTACCCAGCTAAGAAAACCTCTGTTGGGAAATTCATCATTTTGGGAGTGTCTGTAATACTTAGTTTTGTACATATTATAGTTCTGCAGAGACTTGAATGGTGGGTGGTATGATAGAGCTATCATTGCCTATGACTACAAGTTCCTTTCTAATTACAATCTCTCTCTCTCTCTCTTTCATCCATCCATCCATCTATCTATCAATCATCTATCTATCACTATATCTATCTATCTATCAATATATATATATCCACAGGCAACAAAAGTTCTCTAATTCTGCCTTCAAGTCCCTGGAAAAACTGTAGCCTCTATCTAGCATTGCTTTCTAGTTTAATAGTTGGTCTCCATCAGTGTTCCCTCTAAGCTGAGTTAGTGTGAGCCAGCTCACAGTTTATTAGCCTCTGGCTCACACATTTTTGTCTTCGCTCAGGAAGGATGGCTCCAGAGCAAACTAATTTATGCAGTGGCCAAATTGCTTGCTCACAACTTTAATGCCAGTAGCTCACCAAGTAGAATTTTTGCTCACAGGACTCCACAGCTTAGAGGGAGCATTGGTCTCCATAGATTTAGACTGGATGGCAGGCTGATACATGTAACCTTTATTGCCTTCTTCAGGCTTATTCTTTGAATGGGGCTGTAGCACCATGAAGTGAACTTTTCAAAATTCAGTTTCCATCCCCATTGTGCAGAAGGTCACATGACAGGGTGAAAACAGATGACCAGCCTCCTATATATATTCCTATACCTCTGTATGTAATGTTTGTGAAATGCCCATCACCAATTCTGAGGATCATACAGGTGACCAAGCTACCTCACAGAGAACATCCATGCTATAATTTCGATGGAACTAGTAAACACCTTGATTCCAGTAACACACACACACACACACACACAATTATCCACCATAAAAAGCAGCCTGATAATTTTCATAAATAGTATCTTTTCCTCTTCATACAAGAATTACTACAGAGTTTAAAGCACTCCTCAGTAAGTGTAAACCAAACCAAGTAATTCATTCCCACAGACTGTGGAAAAGTAACCAAATATAAAATTGCAGAAGATAACAATTTCAACACCATCTGACACAATACCAGGTTACCTCACATTTTCTGACATTAGACTGCCACAGCTGCTTCTACATAGCAACTGGGACATTCATTATGAATTTTCCTTTTAAAATGGTTTAAGCATATAAATGTGGTACTTTACTGATGCTATCTCTTCTTCTTTTGGGAGGAACCCAAATAATCAGGGATCCCCCCACCCCCATCTGTGGACAGGCATCCCTACTTCCAAGTACTGTTCCTGCTTAGTTCCCAAAACCTAATGAGACTGGGCTATACCATGCCACCTTCTCTCCCTTGCCAGGAGTTAAATTTAATGGAAATGAATTTCTTTTCTCTGTCATCTCTTATTAAAGTATCAAATATTCTCCTTGTAAACCAGTGCACTATTGCCATGTGAAAAGTGGAGTATAAAGGTAAAAGTTCATTCTAGATTGAATGGGATGGACTGCCACAGTCACAGTTCATCTAGGGTGCCAAAAACCTTTGGGCCTATCCCAGTAGCATCCCCCCCCCCAATTCTGTCACAATAATTCTGAAAGTTCTACTAATTCTAAAGTAAACAGTCTGAGATTTGGTATGCCCTGGAAATGTCCTGTTGGAAAGGTTGTATGGCATACACTTGTAACCCTATAGACTTTGCTATCTGATTGAGTTTGTGAGGGAAAAGGTTGTGGCAATGAAGGGAAACCATAGGAGGCAGCTGAGGAAAGGGGAGGAAGTAAGTGATTTATAAGAAAACAAGTGTGGGCCCACAAGACTCGCAGGGGGGAAATCCCATCTTTTCCCCCACACATACTTTCTGACTAGGCCTGCTGCAGTTCCCGGTTTCCACTGCCACCAGGCCCAGCACAGCTCCTGGCCTTCTCCACCTGGCCCAGTGCAGCTCCTAGTCTTTGCCTCTGCTGGGCCCAAAGTGGTTCCTGGACTCCACCGCCACCACCACCAACAACAACAACTGTGTCAGAGGTAGTTGTGTTATCTGTGCTTGTGCAGAGAATGATCTTTTATTAGGGGGAAATTTAACTTCCCCATGTATATATTTTTTTAAGATCTCAGATTTTTCTGCAAACCTGGGGGGTCCCACAAGTTTTCAGGAAAATTTGTTTAGTGTCAGTGTGACCCAGATCTGTAGGTTTAGATATCCACAGATGGGGAACACACTTGCGAAACAGATGTACACATGAACAGGACAAAGCTGTTTGAGGAGGAGTATTCTGCAAGAATAGGGTAGCATCCTCCATCCCTCCTTTTGACTTCACAACAACCCTATGAGGTAGGTTAGGTTAGGGAGAGTGAGGCAGAAAATGAGAGAATGGGCCAAGGTCACCTAGCAAGCATCACGGCAAAATGAGGTTTTGATCTCCCATATCTTAGTACAATACTCTAACCACTGGCTGATATACTAGCTGATGCTCCTATACCCCTTTACATAAAATTTAATCGCACATAAACAAAGAAACACTCCATAACCAGCATTAGACTCCATCATAGAACCCCTCCTGTAGTATCTCAAAATCATTCATATGGCCAGGTGTACTCAAGCATTCTTTAGCAAGGCAGCTCTCTATAGATTAGCTAATCATTCTGAAAAATGGGTTTGCTGCTACTCAAGCCAAATGGTGGGAATGGTTGGCAAGGAAGTTGTGCCATATTGCCTAAAAATGAGATGGTATTTGGAGGTCTTGGTATACGGTTACCAACTCCAAGTTGGGAAATTCCTGGAGATTTGAGGGTAGACCCTAGGGTTGCCAAGTGTATCTTCGCCAGGAGCGGGGGGCTCCCGGCTGGCGTCTTGTGCGTGCATGCGTGTGCAAAGCATGTACGTGCCGCACACACGCACCGCACACACATCACCCGGAAGTGACAAGAGAACGCCAGGCACGCTGGGGGCGGGGCCACGGCCATACAAGGGGAAACCATAGAGTTTTCCCTTGTATGGCCATGGCACCACCCCCAGCGTGCCCGGCGTGCCCACGTCACTTCCTGGTGATGCGCATGCGGGGGGGATTCCCCCCGGGGCCCGATTCTGCGGCGGCAGAAATCGGGCCTCCAAAGCGGGGGGTTACCCACCACCCGCCCCCACTTGGCAGCC
>NW_015164682.1:233055-243596 GCF_001447785.1 Gekko japonicus
AATGTAATGGCATACAGTCCATCCTCCAAAGCAGCCATTTTCTCCAAGGTAACTGATCTCAATAGTCTGGAGATCATTTGTAATTCCAGGAAAATTGCAGCCCAATTTTGATAGTTGTCCTATACTCTACCTGCACAGCAAACTTTGGAATAGAAGGGATAGGCCTGGAATGTTACTTATGCAGGGCAAACACTAGCAAGTCTGGTGGTCATAGGTCAGAAGTTACCTCTCTCCTAAACACTAGATGCTGAAATTTGCCCCATCTCAAAATCTGAAATGATGATCTTGGTTAAATCTTTCTCAAAACCGTTAATTTGGTGGTGTCATAATGTATAAATTAACTTAATGCCTTCTTTTGTACTCAGCTGACGAACTGTTGGACTATTATCTAGTCCAGGTTGGTATATTTTAGCAGAAGGCAATTCGCTAAAAGATACAATATTGCTACCATCCTTCCATCTATGCTTCTGTACGTTCTTATTAAAACGTTCTGTTCCTTCTAGTATTTTGCTTAATTTTATATATTCAGGCTATATATTCCTTGGGAATGTCATAGATGGATGTATTTGTACTGTGCTTGGAACAAAGGGCCATTGATCTTGACTGTGTCTTGCAGGCACTACAACTTTATCAATAATAATGAAAGGGGGGGACACATGTAGTAAGCTAAGGGAAACAAATTTAGGGGGGAAAACTTCTCTCTTTGTTTTATTTCTATTGCTCTGCAGAGTCTGCTGCACGGCTCTGCCACTCTTAGGGTTGTCAATTTCCAGGTGGTGTCTGGAGATCTTCTGGATTAACAACTGATCTCCAGGCAACAGAGATCAGTTCACCTGGAGAAACTGGCCCTGTTGGAAGGTGGACTCTATGGCATTATGCCCCATTGAAGTCCCTCCTCTCCCCAAACCCCGCCCTCCTTAGGCTCCACCCCCAAAATATCCAGGTATTTTCCAACCCAGAGCTGGCAACCCTAGTCTCTCTGAAGACTAGACACACTTTTATGAGTAAAGAAAACCATAGATAATATCATGATAGGGAAATTACCACCTCACACCATCTATATTTGCCAAGCCAGTGGATAAGGAAGATTTTTCCATTTTTTGCTTCTGTATATTTAACATTAAATGAGAAGAAATTCTCCTCACCAAATGAAGAGGCACAAGAAGCAACTGTTTATCTGTTCGACATCCACCATGGGCAGTTACTACTTGCCAGGCTACTGTATCTATTAATCCATTGTTGCAGCTCTTTCACTCACTGAGTATGCAGGTTGGCTCTGCGTGGCTATCATGTATCACAACACACATAAGATGTGGGTTGGCCTCAGTTCCTGTATGTGTAGTGCCCAATTAGGATCAGGACCATGGTGCATTTGGGCCTTCAGCCTTCTCCTTTGCACCATTTTCATATCCTGAAAAATCCCAGGTGGCTGCTATTTTGGGAAATCCTTAAGATATACAAGGGTTCCACAACAGACTGAGAGGAGGGTAACCTATGAGAGATGGGTGCAGGGACATGAAGGGTGTTGTTGGCATAAAACCATAGATTTTCTGGCAATTCCAAAACAGGACTTCCATTACTCTCGGGTTTCCCCCAGAAGCAACATCATGCTGTCGGGCTGAGAGGATTTTGTTTTGAAAAAAATTGCTTATTTTTCTCACACTGTCACTCTGAGAGTGAGCTGGGAGGGTAGGGGATTACCCACCCCAAAGGGGGTTCGCAGCTCTACAACAGGCCCAATAGCACCCCCTGGGACTGCTTGAGGGTTTCTCAATGTACACCATAGTCCTGATCCTACTTGGGCACTACAGATATGGGGAACTGAGGAGTACTGATAGCTCAAGCATGACTGTGTTATTTCTGACACAAGGCAGGGTATCCAGACCCTATCTGTGTACTTTGTAATTTGTGAAGAGGCTGTCTAGGTCAGATTTGCTCACACTGAACCTTGTTGAGCCACAGAACTAGTGGGCGCACAGAAGACTGCGCAGTTCATTGTATTTCTTCTTTCACTCAGTATTAGGACTGCCAAGAGCCACCATGGGCCCCTGGACAAAGATTTCATCTGTGCTACCCATATGACCCTGATCCAAACCAAATATTGTAACAAAACAAATTACTTGGCTGGCTGTTAGCATGTATGTATAATAATAAAAGGATCCACATGTCCATCTGTTTGTCCATTTGTGGTAGGCATAATTCATCAGAAAATAAAACTAGGAGTCAAAATTGGGCCACCAGCTTCAGGAGAATCATGGGAATTCCAGGGCAAAAAATGAAAGGAACTGGCTATCTCTAGACACACAATTGCTATTTGCAATGGAAACTAAGGTTGTGTAGTGGTTAAAGTGTCTGACTAGGATTTGGGAAACCCAGATTCAAACCCCCACTCATCCCATGGAAGCTCAATATGTGATCTTGGACCCGTCACTCCCTCTCAGCCTAACCTACCTCACAGGGTTGTTGTGAGGATAAAACAGAGGAGAGGAGAATGATGAAAGTTGCTTTGGGGACCCCTTGGGGATAAATGTGGAATATAAAGTAAATAAATAAATTCTAACTTTTGTTTCTCATTTGTTACTACTGAGGCAGGTTAACATTTATTACCATGCATGTCAAGGAGGGAGGGGGAGGGGAAGCATCCTTTTACTACTTTAATAGATTATTGGAAAATATTAACTCCCCCCTTCTGTCCATAACATTAACAGAGGTTTGCTTCTCTACTACTATTAAAACTATATATCTAATAGGCACTCTCTTTTTTCTGTGTGGATACTTATTTCCACCAACAGATGGCTCACTTTCCTCCAACAACTTTTCCTACATACTCTGGGGCCTTCCTGGGTCTCCAGAAAAATCCAAAAGTTTTTTAAAAAGCCTTCAGGGATGGTTATATTCTTCCCAATTCCTCTTTTGAAAAGGACTCTGCAGGGATCTACTTCAGGCATCAACGGTGAGAGATTAGAATGTTGGGGGGAAGGGCTTCTCACTGGCTCTGTCAGTAAAAGGGAGGGGGAGGGCCCTTTCTTGGCCTATTCTGGCCTTTGAGGGAGGGATCCTTGGGGCCAGGCCTGACAAGCGTTGCCAGTGGTGGACACTAAGGAGGGCTGGGTCTGGGGAAGGGAGAGGCCTCAGCTGGGTATAATGCCACAGAGCCCACCCTCCAAAGCAGCCATTTTCTCCAGGGAGACAGAACTCTGCTGTCTAGAGTTCAGTTGTAATTCTGGGGGGGTCTCCAGATCCCACTTGGGGGTTGGCAATCCAAGGCCTGGCAGCAGTCTATGGTTGCCAGGTCCCCCCTGGTCTCCTGCAAACTCCACCCTCCAAAGCATCCATTTTCTCCATGGGAAGTTCTCTGTAGTCTGGAGATGAGCAGTAATTACAAGGGGTCCCCAGGTAGCACCCTCTGGGTGACTTGATACCACCTGTCTTGCATGACTCAACTAGGCCTGGCTGCTTGCTACTGTTCATCATCAGCCCCTCTATGAAAGCCAGTGTGATGTAACAGTCTGAAAGACCCAGGTTCAGATCCCCATCTTATGGTGGAAGCTGACTGGGTGATTTTAGACCAGTCACATACGTTCAGCCTAACCAACCTCACAGGGTTGTTGTGCAGATAAAAAGGAGGAGAGAATAATGCAAGCTGCTTTGGTTCCCACTGTGGAGAGAGACTGTCATTTTCCTAGGTAGAGGCTGTGGGGGAGGGGGGTGGAGATAAAGGTAGGCTGGCTGTTGGGTGGGAAGGAAATAGGGTTGCCAACTCCAGGTTGGGAAATTCCTGGGCATTTAATGGGTGGAGTTTGAGGAGGGGAGGAACTTCAGACCTTTATAATGCCATAGACTCCACCCTCCAAACCAGCCATTTCCTCCACGAGAACTACCATTGCCAGCCTCCAGGGGAGGGCTGGAGATCACCCAGAATTACAACTGTTGTACAGGTGACAGAGATCAGTTCCCCTGGATAAAATGACTGCTTTGGAGGGTTGACTCTATGATATTATGTCCTGCTGAGACTGCTTGCCTCCCCAAGCCTCACTGTCTCCAAATATCCAGGAATTTCCCAACCTGGAACAGGCAGTCCTAAGGTGAATTGATCTCTGTAGCTGGGAGATCTGTTGTGATTCCCAGAGGGCTGCCACTGCTGCTATGGGGGGAGAGGAAGCAGGTGGGTGGCTGGAAGCACCGCCACCACTGCTACTGCTGTGCAGGGTTGAGGAGGAACCAGGCAGGAGGCTGGGAGAGTGATGGGGGCAGAAAGAGAGAGTGATGGGGTGGGGAGGTAAAAAAACAATGAGAATGATGGCGGGTCAGAAAGAGAGAGGAAGTCACATGCATGGAAGAGAGATAGAGAGTAAGAAAAGAAGGCAGAAAGGAGAAATAGTGTGAGAGAGGTAGGGGGGAGGGAAAGAAGCAAAGGTGTGAGGAATGGGATAAACATCCCACAAGTTTCTTGAGGGTCTCCAGTTTCCACTTGAACATTCTTAATTCCCAACCAGGAGGAGTGAGGTGGCATTAGTACTGAAAAATGGGGGGGGGGGAGAAATTAAAAGTTGACATAGATTTTTTAAATTTTTGTGCTACCACACACTAACAAGGCTTCCCTGGCAAGATCTGGCTGTGCAGGAGCTGGATGGAACTAAAGGCAAAAGAAAACCATAGACCTTGTTAGGAGGTTGATCCTGTTCTGGCTGGTCTTCCCTTGCTCTGGTGTTTGGCCGATCATGGGTTAGGTAGGGTTATCCTACTTTGAAAAACAAAAAAGAGGACATACTTCCTGACTGACTGCTTCAACTAGTGACCATTATGACCAATCATAGACCTTGTTAGGAGACTGCATCCTGTCCTGGCTGGTCTTACCTTTTTCCAGTGCAGGATTGGCTTGGCTGATGATGGATTAGGTAGAGTCATATTTTGAAAAGCAAAAAAAGAGGACATATTTCCCAACTGACTGCTTCAAAAAGGTGATCCTACTATTTAAGCCATGATAATTGCTACTAACGAGGAATATTCCTAATGTTCTATGATAGATCCCTGGCATTTCCCCACTATCAGGCAGGTTTTTCCCCCAAAAAAATTGTTCCCAAGTGTGACTAAGCAGCGCCAAGTAGTGTGAATGTCCTTATGGTTATCGTTAAGGCTGTCCCACCCTGTCACAAAGATCTAATTCGTCTTTTAGCCCAGCCCAGGAACTTCATAGGATAAGCAGGAGCCCTCTTGTTTTTCCCTTTCAAACAGAACTTGAGACAGAATAACATTCAAACAGAAATAGCAATTTTATTTAACAGGCAGGGACTGAATAGGTGTAGTCAGGGATTGGGAATGCTGAAGTAAAAATTGTTGCTAATACAGATGATAATTTTAAAACAACCAAAATAGTGTTGTTTAAGCTTATTATCCTATATTTATATATGAATATATACTTTCATATATCCTTGAATCTTCTTGAATCTTAGCTGTGAGAGGTGTTTGAGTATTTTAGTTACAGTTACAGTGTTTCTTTATATAGTTTCCTATGACTCTTCAGGTTTCCTGGAGATGGTCTCATTATTTGTGTACCTAAACTCCCCCCTTTGTAAACCACATTTTATTTCTATATCCCAAGGTGTCTAAATCCGATTTCCTTCACAACAGACCAGGGGTCTCCTCAGACCAAAACTCCCTATGTAACTGGGCAGGAATTCTTCTCCTCCTCCTCCTCCCCCCTTCTTTTGGCCTGAATGGGAGTTTCAGCATATTACCCAATCACCCTCGCCAAAATCTTCCTTAGAATTGATAGAAAACAGTTAAGGCAAGGAGTCGTTTCCCTTCACTCCAAAAAATGAACCTGTCTGACTGACTTTGTCAGACTCTCTGACTCCAGCTGACTCTGTCAGAAGCCAAGTGACCTGACTGTCTGACTTCTGAAAGATCCCCTGGCAGAAGAAGAAGAGGAGGAGGAGGAGGAGATTGGATTAGATTGGATTGGAGTCTCAGAGCGGTTTACAAACTCCTTTCCCTTCTCCTCTCCACAACAAATACCCTGCGAGGTAGGTGGGGCTGAGAGAGCTCTTTCGAGAACTGCCCATTCAAGGATAGCTCTTGTCAAAACTATGGCTTGCCCAAGGTCATCCAGCAACTGCAGGTGGAGGAGTGGGGAATCAAACCCAGTTCTCCCAGATTAGAATCTGCACACTTAACCACTACACCAAACTGGCTCCAAGGAAACCATGCCCTCAGCACTCAGCTAAGTTTCCCTCAGCTGGTGCTGGCCAATCAGAGGAAAGAGGGGGAAGGGAGCAGCCCGTCACTCAAGCTCTCCATTCCAGTGAAGAGTTTACTCTTCACCTCCCAGCTTTCTGAAATTGCTGCACTAGGAAACCTGTTGTTAAGGGCAGTCTGTCACAGCTTCCAACCCAAAAAGAGCCCAAAAGAGGGTGGACACCAAAAAAAGAGGATCTGTCCTCTAAAAAAGAGGACATCTGGTAACTCTAGGCCCCGTTCATACGAGCCCATTTGGGCCGGGAGCGGGACGGAACTGGGGCGGAGCAAACAGGCGCGATCTCACCTCAACATCTGGCGAGCGTGCCGTCTCCGTCCCTGATCCGTCCCAACGGCCCAAACTGCACTGCAAAAAACAACCACCTCTCTAGGTGGTTGCATCCATTGGTGCGGCGCAGGCAGGGCTGTGGGATCGGCGGCGCGTCCTTGCGCCGCCGCATCCCAATCTCAAGTTTGGAGCGGCTCTGTGTAGCCGCGTTTCAGCCGGCCCGTGTGCCCGGGGCCCTAGTTTAACAAGATCTGATCAGCAAACCCGTTCCCTCCACCTCCTGGTAAGCTTTGCAGAAAGGCAGAGGAGCTCTTTGCTGTGCTCTGCCTTCCCTTCACCCCTAGTGGCTGCAGTCAGAACTGCACTAGGAATTATTATTATTATTATTATTATTATTATTATTATTATTATTATCCTCATCATCCTCATCATCCTCATCATTATTATTATTTTGGAAATACATTCTGTATGAATACAGTATCTTGCTTAGTTTAGGGGCCCTCCAGCTGACTTGAGCCTCCCAAATTTTGCTCCCACAGTCCTCCTCTGTCAATGGGCCTGCTCAGTATTAAAAAGCCTTGGTGAATGAGGACTAAACTTTCATCTTTTCTCATGTTATGAGCTGTAAGAGGGATAAACTGCTATTTGAGTAAGCATCTGTTTATATCATATCAGCAAAGAGATGTTTGGGTATCATAAAAAGCAAGCAGCAGAGTCATTAGTCAATTATTTGTGAACTCCATGCACTAGTTACTTAATATTCAAGAACATTTTCTTCTTCAAAGGAATTTCTCATCCCTTTAGTTTTAATTGCTCCTTCCAGTGTTGAATTTGATAGTCCCATGCCTGCCAGCCAGTTAGCAGAATGGGTCCACTCATATAATGAGTAGGGGGTTCTGCATAGCTGCATATGCAGAGAAAATATTTGTTTGTAAATAAAGGGGAAGAATTCCCCTTCCCACCCGACAGTCTGATAAGTACTGAATATGTCCCTTAGCCTCCAGTAGTCACAGAATATTGAGGGGAGGGCTGCTAAACAGAGAGGTTAAGTCTCCCTCCAATTTCCCACTCTTGCCTCTGCTACTCACTGTCACCCAGCTGGGCAGCAGGGGAAAGCAGCTCTCAAGGCATTGGCATGATGCAGAAGTGATGTCATGATGTCAAGTGATGCTCTAGCATTTGCCCAAAACTCTATGGTGAAACCTCCACCTTTCCCTCTAAGTAAGTTTCCCTCCAGTTACTGGCCAACCTACTGCCAATAGGCCTTGTCTCCTTCAATGTATGGAAGAAGTTCATTGTGTGGAAGTGAGCAGCTGGAGCTTTTCATGGCATGGAAGTGAACTACATCACCCAGTAAATAACATCTATGGAAGAGACAGCACTCCCCCACCCCCAAGTAGTTGGCAACACTGCTAGCTGAACATCTGTGGTGGTGGGAGGAGACTGAGGGAGAAGGAACCGACCTGCTCAGTCATGAGGTCCTCACCCGAATCCCTTCTCTACTTTCTAAGACAAGATAAAGGTTCTTTTAAAAGGTCTCAGATCACTTTGAAGCTAAAAGAGATGTGGCAGGATTAATTAGGCTCATGTGAAAATGATCCTAATTATGTGCAACCCCCCATCATTGCATTACAAGATTTCGGCCTCGGTCACACAGGCCAGATAACACCGGGTGGGGGGAGGCGTGGCTCTTTGCGCCGGCACAATTAGACCCGCCAGAATGTGATCAGATGCGACGGCGGCACACCGCAGTTTTGTCCGTCAGCGCGTGCGCATCAAAGAGGACAGCCAGGGGAAAGCCGCACACCGGCACGATCACATGGAACGATTCCGTTGGTAGCCCATGGCCAACCATTTGCTAGTACATTTGTTGAGATACTTTTTAACTGCGCCGCTTCAGCGGCATGCCACAGGTCGGCCACGGGTGCACTACGCTTGCCAGATGTTGCAGTGTGATCGCGCCCTGAAAATCTGCCCCACATTCGTGGCTTTCCCGCGGCAAATTTGGCATGTGAACGAGGCCATAGGACATCTAACAGTTTATAGTATCCCGGAATGGAAGTGAAATTTAGGGTTGCCATTCTCCAGGTGGGGCCTAGAGTTTCCCCAGATTTACAACTGATGTCCAGACTATCAGTACCCTGGAGGAAAAGTCTGTGGAATCACACACCTGCTGAGCTCCCTCCCCTCCCCAGACTCCAACCTCCCTGGACTCCACCCCCAGATCTCCAGCAATATGCAAAGCCAGAGCTGACAAGCATAGTAAAATTAGAGTCGGGGAGAGGATGGAGGCAGGGTTTAGGGACTATCTGTGATTTGTGCTAAATATATTTAAAAGCATATTTGAAACAAACGTTTTAGGGCAATCTGTATATATAGGTTTTTTTCTTTAAAAAAAGTTTGCTCTGGAGCCACCCTTCCTGAGCTAATACCAAAATGTGTGAGCCGGAGGCTAAAAAATTGTGAGCTAGCTCACACTAACTCACCTTAGAGGGAACATTGGGCCCAGCCCCATTTCCTATTGTCCTCTCATTCCGAGTAGGAAAGCATCTCTTTTCCCATGCTGAAACTTCAGCTTCAGGACTAGAGAAGCAACTTCCTGCTCAATTAGGATTGCCAGCTTCAGGTTGGGAAATACCTGGAAATTTGGAGGTGGAGCCTGAGGAGGGACTTCACTGGTATATAATGCCATAGAGTTCCCCTTCCAAAGTGGCCATTTTCTCCAGCTGAAATGATCTCTGTCACTTGCAGATCAGTTGTAATAGTGGGAGACCTTCAGCCACAACCTGGAGATTGACAACCCTATGCTCAACAGCCAGCATTTGAGGGCAATAATGTCACAATACTATATTTATGAGGTTCAGGGTTAGGTGAACAGGAAGCCACTCATCCATGGAGTAAGCCTGAGCAGGAAGCAAGTCCCATTTTGTTCTCAGAAGTAGGTCCCATTTTGTTCAGTGGGACTTTGTCCCAGGAAGGTGTCCTGAAAATCACAGCCCTAGTCTATGCTACCTCATGAGAGGTGATCACCATCCTGCAATTTCTCCCATGTCTCCAACTTGTACAAGATACCATGTAGAACTATCTATAGTAGCTATTTATTTTTTCCCCTACACCAATATAGCCTTGGAGGAATTTCTAAAAGTAAACCATTTTCAGATCTTTATGTATCTCCTTAATTTTTCACTTTTTCTGAGCTGGATTTGCAAAGACTCTTCCATCCTTTTATTTTAATTAAAATGTCCCCATCCCTCTTGACACATGCTCTCACAGGAGCACCAATTTACAGTGGAACAGATTAAATTCTGTAGACTAATTGCATTCCTCTAACTGGAAATGAACACGGGGACACATGTTCAGACTGTAGCAGGCTTCTCATGAGCCAATACCAGGAAAAGAGCTCGGGCTTTTGATGAACAGCAAGCAAGTATGCAATAAAAATTGGAGTGGAGTGTACTATATATTGGCCTTCCTGGCTTGCCATTCTCAAGAGTGCTGGAATTTAGCCTTCCAGCATGAGCCATTTCACTTTCCAATTTGGTTCAGCTGTTAACTAACAGCCAGTTTGGATCAAGGTGTTCCCCCCCCCCCCGATGTACCTTTGTGGTTACAATAAAGCTACCTGTTAACTTGTGAACTTTCTCTGTGTTCTCTCTTCATGACACTTTATGGCTGAGGGACTTTTAAAAAGAAGGGTTGGAACACTTGCCCTATGAAGAAAGGTTAAAACGCTTGGGGCTCTTCAGCTTACAGAAATAATGGCTGAGGGGTGACATAATTGAGGTTTATAAGATTATGCATGGGATAGAGCAGGTAGAGAAAGAGGTACTTTTCTCCCTTTCTCACAATACAAGAACTCGTGGGCACTCAATGAAATTGCTGAGCGGTCGGGTTAGAACAGATAAAAGGAAGTACTTCTTCACCCAAAGAGTGATTAACACATGGAATTCAGTGCCACAGGAGGTGGCGGCGGCTACAAGCATGGACAGCTTCAAGAGGGAATTAGATAAGTGCA
>NW_015164682.1:243727-250812 GCF_001447785.1 Gekko japonicus
ATTGGCCTTCCTGGCTTGCCATTCTCAAGAGTGCTGGAATTTAGCCTTCCAGCATGAGCCATTTCACTTTCCAATTTGGTTCAGCTGTTACTAACAGCCAGTTTGGATCAAGGTGTCCCCCCCCCCCATGTACCTTTGTGGTTACAATAAAGCTACCTGTTAACTTGTGAACTTTCTCTGTGTCCTCTCTTCATGACACTTTATGGCTGAGGGACTTTTAAAAAGAAGGGTTGGAACACTTGCCCTATGAAGAAAGGTTAAAAACGCTTGGGGCTCCTCAGCTTAGAGAAACAATGGCTGAGGGGTGACATAATTGAGGTTTATACGATTATGCATGGGATAGAGCAGGTAGAGAAAGAGGTACTTTTCTCCCTTTCTCACAATACAAGAACTCGTGGGCACTCAATGAAATTGCTGAGCGGTCGGGTTAGAACAGATAAAAGGAAGTACTTCTTCACCCAAAGAGTGATTAACACATGGAATTCACTGCCACAGGAGGTGGCGGCGGCTACAAGCATGGACAGCTTCAAGAGGGAATTAGATAAGCATATGGAGCAGAAGTCCATCAGTGGCTATTAGCCAAAAGGTATAGATAGGAAATCCAGGGCAAGTGATGCTCTGTATTCTTGGTGCTTGGGGGGAGGGTAACAGTAGGAGGGCTTGTAGTGTCCTGGCCCCACTGCTGGACCTCCTGATAGCACCTGGTTTTTTTGGCCACTGTGTGACAGAGTGTTGGACTGGATGGGCCTTTAGCCTGATCCAACATTGGCTTCTCTTATGTTCTTATGATAATTGTTGCAGATCAAACTGATATTGAAGGGATAGCTAGAACAATCAATTTAAAATCTGGCAATCTGGGACTGCAAAATAAAATACAAGTTGTAAAAGCATTAACAAAACAAATGATAACAGGACAAATATAAGCATATTCTTAATTTCTCCCATTCACTGGGATTTAAAAGTAGACTTTAAATGGATTGTACCTTAATTCTTACAAAACCATCACTGGGATGCATCATACAGAAAGCAAAGCTGTTTAAGAAGTTCTGACTAAGAACACCCTTTGTAAACCCCACTGCAAATACTTAGCCATGCAAAATAGCAAAATACATATATCCAAGGATTAGCCCAGATATATTGGAGTTCAACATTGTTAGAATAACTGGCTCCTGAAAAGCTGCTTAATTTAATAAAGAGAAACTTGATGGGAGTAAATGGTGAGGTCACTGAGTGATCATATACTTGTCCAATAAGCATTCCTTACAGTTTAGTTATAATTGGAGGCTACACAACAGTCCCAACTCTTTCTACTCTTTTATAACTTTTAATGACCCTGAGGACGGCCTAGTACCAAGGGAGCAGAAACAACCTTTCTTAATTCTTTAGATTCCCATGATCAGCCTAAGCTCGTTATTGTTAAAGAAGCCAGCTTAAAGGGTTTATTTAAAAATTTCAAAGAATTCAAAGCTCCAAGCAAAATTACAGGGACCTTTTGCTGCACATTTGACATTTAAGCTATTCTGTACATTAGCAGCTTGTAATTTTTCACAGCACTTTGATTAATGGAATCCATGAAATGCATATTTTAAAGATGCTGGCTTGAAAGATGATACATAGGGAGCGTGCATCTTTGAACTTAAAAGGGGGATAGCTTTACTCCAAGCTGTACATTGGTCTGATATATCAGTTTCCAAAAGAAAGGGTTTAGGGACTATCTGTGATTTGTGCAAAATATATTTAAAAGCATATTTGTCAGGAAATATTTGAAACAAATGTTTTAGGGCAATCTGTATATACAGGTTTTTTTTTCTTTAAAAAAAATCCCACCCTTCCTTCAAAGCAACAGCCCGGTGAGGTAGGTCAGTCTAAGAGGGTGACGGTACAAGTTTTCCCAGGGAGCTTTATGACAGTGGGGATTTGAACTGGGTTTTCCAGGTCCAATTCAGCATTCTAACCTCCATGCCAGGGAGGAATAAAATATCAGAGATGGCACTTATTAGGCCTTATTTAAAGTCCACCACTGAACAAGTCACAGGGAATTTTTCACATTATGCATGTATTAACTTTAGAGCTCAATACAAAACTATATTCATGAACTCTTATAATAAAGAACCTGTGTGAGTTGCATTTCCTAAGTACTACCCTGTTTCCCTGAAAATAAGACCTACCCCAAAAATAAGCCCTAGTAGGATTTCTATGCATTTGTGGTATAAGCCATAGTGTGTCTTCTTGAGAAAAAATAAATATAAGACAGTGTTTTATTTTCGGGGAAACACGGTAGTAGGAGATCCTGTAGAGTATATTCTCCATTATACTTGAGTCTTTCCCTGTCAAACTCCTTGCCATTATTTTGAATTTTTGACAGTACCCAATCTATTTATGTTGGGTCAACTGAATACTGTCCCTTTGGAAGAAATGATAGGCCATCAGGGGAGGATTCCCTTTGCAGACAGATTTTGTAACTGTGCAACAGGAAAGACTGACATTCTAGAGCACTATTTATTTTATTTGAATATGTCATATACATGATATGGTAATGTTGCCTACTTCACAAAGGATTGCTAAATATTGGCCCCAATGGAAGTTAAAACTACCCTGGCAGTAGTAAAGTTTTTGTTTACTGTTATTAAACATAAAAATAGGAGGTTAATTGATTTTAATTTATCTGGCCTATCAGTGTGAGCCATTCAAAGCCATTAGGCTAAAAGAACAGATTCATTAAAGAAAAAAAATATACAAGACTATAGAATAGCAAAATGGTATGATAAACAAAATTCACTGTTGTGTGATTCCTGCAGCTTGTGCTACAATATCTGCTAGAACTCTGTTCTTCTGTTAACAAGAGTTTGGGGATATCATGATAGTCTGTAAAAATAAATATTAGAAATGAAGAACTATTAGCAAAAATAATAGTGACACCCTAGTTGACCTAGGGTGCAGTCACACGCACCAGATAAAGCAGGGGGGGGAGTGAGGCTACACTTCTGCGGCAGAGTAGAACAGTTGCCAATGGCTGCAGAACGCTTCCCAGATGTTGTTGTCTGATCTCTCCCTTTAAATCCGCTTGGCATTTGAGTGGAAGGGAGCTTTGACTCTCGAAAATTTATACCCTGTTTAAATCCGCTTGGCATTCACACCTATGACAGGTCTAATTGTGTGTATGATCACAGCCCTAATCATGCAACAGCTACAGGAACCTTTCTGTATGTCTACAACAGTTCCAGATTTCATAAAGAGCTAGATTCAAGTCCAGTAGCACCTTAAAGACCAACAGGACTTACCAAAGTATAAGCTTTTGAATGGGAGCTTTGACTCTCGAAAATTTATACCCTGTGTGGTGGAATGGTCCTGCTCTGGCCTGCAGGCCCTGTTCCACCCTGCCCTCCTGGATTTTCTCAACACCTGGATGGACTTTTCCCTCTCTGTTCAATCCCTGCCACCACCTGAGTTTTGTAGGAATTGCCCACTGGGAGAGTCAGGAGGACCACCTGACCTTTGTAGAGGGAACACTAGCGAACACCACCTGACCTTTGTAGGAATTGTGCACTGGGAGGGTCAGGACTTCCAGTTTCCCTTCAAAGTTCTGAGGCCTTACCTCTGTGTCTCCCACTAACCAGCATCTGGTTACCACGGGGACAGTTTGATGCCTTGTGCTCCACTAGGGGAGTAGCCACTTGCCAAATGACTGTTCTCCCCTTCCTCTTGGTGCTCCTTTTAAAATAGTGTGTCCAAGACAGTGGAGGTCTATGTGGCACAGAGAACCACTACCAGGATCAAAAGTTACAAAGTATTTATTAAAAAGAAAATGTTCACAAGCATACTTTTAGCACAGCACCAGAATGAGCAAGGGATTCAAAAGAAAGACATAAAACACAATTCCTCTGTCCATCCCTCTGTACATGCCCTATCTGTTGTTAAAAATAAGGCAGACTCCTTTGCTTAAAAAGTTACAGATGTTTTATAGGAATGCCATTACCTTCAAGCCTCCTTCAGCTATGCCGGCCAGCACATGGCAATGGCTGCCTCCTCTAGACCTCAGTTAAGAGTTCTGTCTGCTTTGATGGAATCAGCACGCAAAGATCCCTTCCCTCATTGCTCCAAGGGGTTTTATCATATCTCTTTCCCAACCCCCTGAGCAAGTCAGACTGGGTCAAAGAAGTCTCCAGAAGTTTCTTCCTGAATACCTCAAAATCTCTGTTCCCTGCTTGGGGGTGTGTGGAGCTTGACCATCCCATTGTCTAGACCTGTTAGCACTTGTATGAAGGTGGGCTGAGGTAAGTCTGGAAACCAATTGAACTAACTTCCCTCCTTCCTGCCTGTTCTCTGCCTGGGGGGGGGGGACTTAGAGTTAGGTTTTGCTTATTTCAGACTTCCAAAGAAAACATGCATTTCAGGATGGGGAAGAGGTGTGACAGAGAAAGCAGAAACCCAACCTCTTCCCTGTGACATGGTCCTAATATGAATCAGGCTCCTGCAGAACTTCTGAACTGAATTCCCATGAGGAATTCACAGCTGGTGTCCTGCTGCAAGTCCTTATGGTGATCATGTGGTAGATGTAACATGTAGTTTGGCCCAGCAAAGTGAGTCTAGAGCTGTAGTCTTAGGCTGCAATTCTAAACACATTTGCTAGGGTGTAAATTCCATTGAATTACAACCACTCCTGCAACCATCATACAGTATCAGCTTCAGAATCTTCCTCGAAGATTCCCCCAAGAGACACATGGTCTCTTCTCCAAACATAAGTTTCTGTCTGCATAAACCATTAAAAACCTGGATACAAAACTCAGTGTTAATATATCAGTAACCTAAACCAGTTAACTAAACCCCAAGAAGGACTGTCACAGGCTTCTTGCTAATAGCTGCTTATATTGCTATTCCAAATCCTCTGGGATTTGCAGGACCTGAATAAACTCTCCAACTGCTAGATAATGCTACCCAGTTTGACATTGTGACTTGCTG
Organism: Gekko japonicus; assembly: GCF_001447785.1. Taxonomy (NCBI): domain Eukaryota; kingdom Metazoa; phylum Chordata; class Lepidosauria; order Squamata; family Gekkonidae; genus Gekko; species Gekko japonicus. The sequence continues at coordinate 248,687 of NW_015164682.1, forward strand.
ATACACCATCTAAAATTATTTTCCAGTTTTGAAAATATTGTTGTCATGGGGCCTTAGAAAGATCCTCCAGGTTCCCCACAGAACTGATCCTAGCCTCCTGAAGTAACTCTGTTCATTTACATTCATACAACATGGGCCTAAAGGCAGTTTCCCTGCATAAATTAGATGGAAAACTGTCTGCATATTTTGCTTTCTATCTTCAGGTCTAGAAGGCCTAGAGGCTTGCTTTTTCAAAGAACATGAAAGCCAAGAATCCAGTCCAGCTACTGTGAAAAAGGACACTAGGTAGTGTACCTAGAGTTTGGCTAAAACCTAACTAGCTGAGCAAGATGGTAGCCCTATGTCTTGATGAGTGGGCTCCAACTGAGCCCACTACTGGGGAGGCACTCAGCAACATCTGTGGGTCTGTGAGGTATCCAGGGTAAGAACATAAGAACATAAGAGAAGCCAATGTTGGATCAGGCCAAAGGCCCATTCAGTCCAACACTCTGTCACACAGTGGCCAAAAATACCAGGTGCCATCAGGAGGTCCAGCAGTGGGGCCAGGACACTAGAAACCCTCCCACTGTTGCCCTCCCCCCAAGCACCAAGAATACAGAGCATCACTTGCCCCAGATTCTCTCTCTTGGTCAGTCTCTGCCAGTTCGGATCCCATCAATGTGTATTTATAGTTAGGATTTTTGGCCCCAATATGCATCACTTTGCACTTAGCCACACTGAACCCCATTTGCCACATTGACACCAACTTGCCCATCTTCGACAGATCCCTTTGGAGTGCCCTGGTTCTCACCACCCTGAACAATTTAGTGTCATCCGCAAATTTAGCCACTTCATTGCTTACATGTAACTCCAAACCATTATTTATTTATTCATTCATTCATTCCTTCATTCCTCGCCGTCTCTGCCAAAGCAGACTCAGGGCATCTTACAAGGCCATTGGCAGTAAAAACATTAAACAGTAATCATAAAAACACAATAGTATCAAAAATATAAGGTGCTATATATGGTAGGATGGCAGGAACTGTTCTAATCAACTGCCGTGGAGTAAGCACTAGTTTTACAGCTGGTATTTGGCTCCTGTGTACATCATTTCTCTGTATAAGCAACAATATTAGAACAGATGGTCAAGGTGGGTTAAAGGGCCTAGCTTACTCGGTTGATTTTAACCAGTTTGCTCGAATGCTTGGCAGAAGAGCTTTGTCTTGCAGGCCCTGTGGAAGTGTGGTAGATCCCGTAAAGCCCTGATGTTCTCCGGGAGCTCATTCCACCAAAGTGGTGCTGTTGCTGAGAAAGCCCTGGCCCTAGTCGTGGCCAGTCTGACATCTTTCAGGCCAGAGAGAGTGAGGAGATTTTATGATCTAGAGCGCAATGCCCTCTGGGCAGGGGCGGATTAACCATTAAGCAGACTAAGCACATGCTTAGGGCACCAGGGCCAAAGGGGGCACCACAAAGTTGGGAAAAGAGTGAAAAGAAAAGAAAATGAATGAAGATTTGTAAAAAAAAAATTCCCATAAAACTATTACAAATTGATCATGGTGCACCCTAGGGTTATCGTCTATTTTCTGTTGGTGAGGTGCAGTGTCATAGGCTATGTTTAAAAGTAAAATGCATGTGTTTAAAAGTAAAAGGATGGAGCCAAATTCAGTTGTCATGACTGTCATTTCAATGACCCTCTCTGCCCCTTTTTAATTTCAGCCCCATGTAAACGTCAAAAATGAAGCGTGTTCAGTTGAGTGGTGCGCAGAAGAGAAAACATGCAAAAGAGAATGAGCAAAAGAATCTGCCTGTTGTAGCCAAGACAGGAAAGCTGACAGATTTCTTCTTACAAACTGCAGAGAAAGATGATCCAGATCAAAACCAGTGTCAGTCTTCAGAGACAGGAAGTGAATCAAATCTATCTCCTTCATCAGAAACAGGCAGTGTTGGTGCAAGGCCAGATTTTCATGATGATGTTGCACATGATGAAGTGCCACAACCTGGACCTACTTCCACAACAAGATGTGTAAATGCTTTTGAACTGTCCAAGGAGTTTAGAGAACTGACCAAGGATGAAATGAACAAAGCTAAGGACCCAGGGTCATGGGATTAATTTTATGGTGATGATGTGACTTATTGGGTTGCTTGTG
>NW_015164682.1:251733-251972 GCF_001447785.1 Gekko japonicus
GTATTCATCATTGGCAGACCACTTGCACACATCAAGAGATGAGTTTGAGAGATTTGAATCACTTGCAAAGGACATGTTCCCTGATGTAGAATACAAAGTAATTCAAACGCGTAAGCGTATAAGAAAGAGAATGCCCAACGATGGAAATGCACCAGAGGTCATTCTCAGTGCCAGAGACAAATTCCATATCTCCACTTTTTATGTAATTGTTGAAAAGTTAGAAACGGAAACGAGGAGAA
>NW_015164682.1:252278-260873 GCF_001447785.1 Gekko japonicus
TTTCAAATGTTGAAATTGCCTTAAGAATATTTTTAACGTTAATGGTCACCAACTGCACAACAAAGAGGTCTTTCTCACAACTGAAACATGTAAAAAACCCAAATAGATCAGTTATGCTTCAAGACTCAACTCACTGTGTATATTAACAACTGAAGCAGACATTCTGAGAGGTACTAATTTCAAGGATGTTATCAGTGATCTTGCAAAAATGAAATGTAGAAAAATGCCTTTCAGGTCATGAATATTGGAACTTTGATACATTTAACTTGTGAAATATTAAAATAGATGTTGTATTGCATTTTCGTAGAACTTTATGTAGCCCAAGCTCGGCTTAGTTTGTACAGTATATTGTGTTATCATATGAATAAATTTTTGTATTGCTGCAACCTGCATTGTATATCTGGTCAGACAGGTCAACAACTAAAATGGACTGGGTCAGTGTGGAAAGGAGGGGGGCACCAAGATTGGTCAGTGTTTAGGGCACCAGTGAGCCTTAATCTGCCCCTGACTCTGGGGAACATATGGGGAAAGGCGGTTCCTCAGGTATGCAGGCCCCTGGCCATATAGGGCTTTATAGGTAAGAACCAGCTCCTTGAAGCAAACCTGGTATGCTATAGGTAGCCAGTGCAATACTTTCAGTGCAGGCTGAATGTGTTCCCTCAAGGGGAGACCCAGTAACAGCCTGGCTGCTGCATTTTGCACTATCTGTGGGACAAGGGCAGCCCAGTGTAGAGAGCATTACAGTAGTATAATCTTGAGGTGACCATCACATGGATCACTGTTGCCAGGTCATCGCGTTCAAGGAAGGGAACCAACTGCCTAATCAGCTGATGAACAAGTTAAAAAGCGGTTTCCTATTAATTAGCCAGTTTTTTATCCACAAGAGGACTTGTCCTTTTATCCCACGACTATTGAGCTTACTTAGGAGCCTTTGATGAGGAACGTTATCAAAAGCTTTCTGGAAGTCAAGGTAAACAGCATTTATTAGATCCCCCTTGTCTATATGGTTGTTTACCCCCCAAAAAAAGAACACTAACAGGTGAGACAAGATCTTCCCTTACAGAACCAATGCTGAATCTGCCTCAATAGTTTTTTGTTCATCAGTATGCCTACTACTGTTCCCTGGAAGGCCAGATAATGAAACTGAAGCTCAAATACTTTGGCCACCAAATGAGAAGGAAGCACTCACTGGAGAAGACCCTGATGCTGGGAAAGATTGAAGGTCAAAGAAGACGGGGACTGCAAAGGATGAGATGGTTGGACAGTGTCATCGACGCAACGAACATGAAATTGAGCCAACTTCAGAGGACAGCGGAAGACAGGAGGGCCTGGCGGGAGCTGGTCCATGGGGTCGCGAAGAGTCGGACTCGACTGTGCGACTGGACAACAACAATGCCTACTAATTCTCTCCTTAATAATGGTTTTCACTCACTTACCGAGTATTAACGTGAGACTGACTGAACTTTAATTTCCCGGATCTCCTGTGGAACCCTTTTTAAAGATGGGGGTGACATTAGCTACCTTCCAGTCCTCAGGAATGGAGACAGACTTTAATGAAAGATTACATATTTTCGTCAGGAGATCCACAAGTTCACATCTGAGTTCTTTCAGAACTCTTGGATGTATGTATGGGTCCCAAAAGTAATGGAAGAAAAGCAATGAAATTTGATGGGAATGGGAAAAAGTGAAGAGATGCTAATTTCTTTTCAACTTCAGGGGGGAAAAATAAGCACCATCAGGAGGAAAGGGAATAACAAGAGCCAAGCTGGGTATGGATTGCACAGGAAAATAAATAAGGGTGCAAGAAATGAATGGGGAGAATAATAAATAAATGTCATAAATATAATTTACAAATTGAGAAAAACCAACAGCAGAAGGTAGACAGATTAAAGAAACAGCAGGGGGGGAAAGGAGACAGAAGGTACTGTGAAACCCAGAGCAGGAAGTATTTTTTTAAATATATATATATTGTTGGTTCAGAACGGGAGGGGGGGAGGTATAAAACACAAGTGGGCTGGGAACTGGGAAGAAAACAAGGAAATAGCAGAGGACACAAACAATAGATTATCTTTGCTACACAACTTTAAAATCACTCTTTCTCAGCCCAGTTTTCCAACTGGTGGGTTAAGCCTCTTGTTCTTTTTCACAAATAGTGGACATGGTCCAGAAGAAGTTAAACTACTTGACTGATAAAGCATTGGTTTAATAGGGTGAAAAATCTGCATATATGTCCCATACATATATGCAAATATCAACCAGCTAGTAAGTATCTTGACAATATCGTGTCACCAATAGTTATGGGCCACTGACCTTTCCCCAAACCTCACCCCTTCTGCAAACTTTGCCAGCAAAGGAAAGGCGGGTGAGAAAAGCAGCCAGGTCTCTACTGCCAAACTTGACCTTTGAAGGCAAATGGTACCTAATTGGAGATACCAACAAAAAAAAGGAATTCTCTTTCTCTCACCATTTCAAAAATAATTGGGAAGCAATGGTATTTTCAGCGGCAGGTACAACGTGTTGTTTCCAAACCATCTGTGAGTGGAGCAATTTTTCAGAAATAATGTTGTCTGCATCCCCCATCTGAAACCCTGAAAACTGGGGACTCTCAGGGAAAGCACGGAGGAGCTACAGCTACACAGGTGATCAACAGAAATTCCATCCTTACATGCAGGGGTCGTTTAGTAGAAAAAGAGCTAGGGGAACTCATTAGCATAACTCATTAGCATATGCCACACCCCCTGACATCACCGGAAGTGTGTCATAAGGCCACACACCCCGCCCCCAACGGTCCCCGCCGGCCTTGCAGCTCCACCGCCAAGCCCCATGAGGGGCCCGGCGGTGGACCTGCAAGGCCGGCGGGAGTGCAAGGAAGCCCCGCAAAGGCCCTCCCTGGCCCCAGGCAGGCAGTTGTGAGAAGAGGCAGGGAGGAAGCAACTTACCCTCCCTCTTCTCCTGCCTCCTCCTGGCTGAATGAGGGCCGGAAGCAGGGGGCGGGGCTTCATCATGTGCCCCGCCCCCCGTACCTCACCCGGGGGAACTGTGATCCCCCATGATCCCCCCGAAATGACCTCTGCTTACATGAACTTTTGCTCTGTTTGTGGTGCTTACAAGGGATGGGCACGAACCAGATCACAAAGTAAAGTTCGTCATGAATTCTGGCCAGTTCATGGTTTACGAACCAATGTTCATGGAAGGACGACCAGCACAAACATTTCACGGACTTTGGTGCTGTTCATTGTGGTTCATGAATGGATACATTTCCAGACAAACTCTGTGCTCACTTAAACTGTTCACAAAACTCCAAGGCAATGGGCGGGAATGCTCCAGTCTTAGAAACACCATTAGAAGCCCTCCAGAGCTTAACAGGCACTGCTGGCTGCCAATAACAGAGTTCCCATTCTGCTCTATGAGATCAGAAAGCTATTTATATGCTCAACTCAGCTCCACACCCTTTTGTTTGTCAGATGTTTGCAGAGATGCAGGGAACTTGTTTAAAGCCGACTAGCGGTGCATATTCATTTATTTCCTCCTGACTGTGAACTCCTCTTCCCTGCTGGGGTTTGGGAGTGAGGTGGATTTAGGGTTCTGAGCCACCCCGTATCTCTGCTGACACTGAGGCTTAGCTACTGGGTGCAGTGTTTTTATACACTCCTGATTGTGAACTGGCCCCCTGCTGGGGTTTGGCAGTTAGGTGGACTCAGAGCTCTTTGCCAACCTTTCTTTCTGTTCACACTGAACGGTGGGGCTTAGCTACTGGGTGCTTTGGCTGAGGAACCACATTTTGATTGTGATTCCTCTCCCCTGCTGGGGATTGGTTCACTCAAAGAGAATTAACCAAGAAGTGGTGGTGGTTACAAGCACAGACAGCTTCAAGAAGGGATTGGATAAATACATGGAGCAGAGGTCTATCAGTGGCTATTAGCCATAAAGTTTAGATGGAACACTAGGAGGAATTTCAGATTACCTTATTTAAGCCGTTATTGTTCCATCTTGGAGTAAACTGGTACAGGAGTGATTTCACACAGCCCTTCCCCTACCAGTAAGGATCCATCTCTGAAGCGGTTTGGCATTTCAGACTGCACCGCTTTGTTTTCCCGCCCTTTTTTGCCTGTGCAGGTGATCTTCATCTTATTAAAACGTTCTTTTAAGAGCACTACAGCACTATAACACAGCACCAAAACAGCACAGTGGTGACCCCATTGGAATATCTGGACTCCATTGAGATATATGAGATTGGGGGATTTAAAAATAGGAAGTGGAAGCTCAGGAACGCACAGTTTGAGAGCCATTTTTTAGCACTAGCTCATTCCCGGCTTGCAAACAGCATCCTCCTTTTGATGGCCAGCATTTTTGGATGCCATGCCTCCTTTCAGCCAGTGTTCCCCTGTAAGCTGAGTTAGTGTGAGCTGGCTCACAGTTTTTTAGTCTCCAGCTCACACGTTTTTGTCTTAGCTCAGGAAGAATGGCTCCAGAGCAAACTAATTTATGCAGTAGCCAAATAACTTGCTCACAATTCTAATGCCAGTAGCTCATAAAGTGGAATTTTTGCTCACAGGACTCCACAGCTTAGAGGGAGCATTGCAGAGTTACAGCTTATCTCCTGCCTACAGATATCAGTTCCCAGGCATATAGCGAATGCTGTGGAAGGAGGACTCCATGGCATTCTACTCCATTGAAATCCCTGTCCTCCCCAGATGTAGTGATCTCATGTATCTCAGTGGTCCAGGCATTCCAATGGGGTTGCTATTGTGCTGTTTTGATGTTCTGTTATATTGCTATAGCACTCTTAAAAGAACGTTAAAAAAAGATGGAGATCACCCATGCAGGTGAAAAAGGGTTGGAAAACCTCGTCGTCATAGGAAACGCTATGGGGCATATTACACAGCACCCCGTAGCGCTTCAGGAACGGTATAGAAAATTGAAGACTGCTTGGACACAGTTTGCAGGTGAAACGGCTCAGGAACGCTTCCCTAACGGGACAGGAGCATTTGTGTCTGAAAGGGTCAATATATTCCTTTAGGGAACCGTTACTAAAATGGTTCTGTCTGAAATGTCAGTACAGAAGCCGTTAGTGAACAGTTCCTGAAATGGAACATATCGGCTGTCTGTGGGACCCCAGAAATGTAATCTGCCCCCAATTTTGTGAGATTGTAGAGGAGTGGGCAACAGGGTGAGGTTCATTGTGCTTTTGGTGTATGTAGCTTGAAGATGATCTATTCTATACACTTGGGTTAGCAGTGCCACAATGGCAGAGGTTCTGCTGGGCACACTGCACTGGTTCTGCTGGGCTTGCAAAAGTGCCCCCCACATTCAGTGTCTACTGAACAGATTCTCAGGGCCTTTGATTCTGTTCTGCAGAGCTTCTATTACCCTTGCTTTTTTGCTGGTTTTTCCACCATTGGAAACAATGGAAGACGGGGATACCTTCTTTGGGGGCCATAACTTGGACCCTGTAAATCCAATCATCACCAAACTTGGAGGGCAGGTAGAGAAGAATCAGTCAGAGATCACCTGTGAATTTGGTGTCTCTAGCACACCAGAAGGACTATTCTACTGCATCTGGAACATCATATACTGAACCAGTTTTTCTAGCATCAAAAAAATTCATGAGGGTCCATGGTTTGTGAACCGTGCACACCATGAACCACAAACCGAAATGCATTTTCCTGGCTCATGCCCATCTCCACTCATGCAAGGGGGATGATCTGCCAGTTTCTCCATAACACTACCCACACTGCATCCATGCTGTCCCCAAGGTTCTTTGACACACGTACCCCCTGCCCCAAGAGTGGCTTCCCAAAGAGGTGTGGCATCTGTGAATAACAAAGGCTTGTATCAGTACAATATCCTGAGCATTTTACTAAATTATGCCTTACAGCACTGGACTGACTCTTACATCTGAATCAATCCAACTCTTCTCTCGAGCACAAAACAAAAGCTTCAAGGGGCTAAAATGAAGAAATGTGAGATACAAATCTACTTCCACTCAATCACTGGCAACTTTTCATTTTCTTAAAATGATGTCAATCTGTAACTGGTATCTTTCTGTTGCTTTTTTGAAAAATGGTGTTGTGTTTTTATTACATACAACTTCAGCTTTGGCAGAATCCCAAAATATTTTCCATTTTGCAATGTTTAGCACATTATTAATAGCAAAGTAATAAGGAATGGGAAGATTATGCAGAGCTTCGTCAATATTGTATTATTTTTGATTTTTTTTAAAACCCAGAGAAGTACTATAATATTTCTACCTGTGGGCAATTGTGGCACCTAAGGTAATGTCTATATAATTTATGCTTCTTTGAGAGATTGAATCTGAGTCACACTAATGGGCTTTTAAGGACATGTCTGTAAATGTTCCAGGATTCCACAGGTGCTCTTCTTGCCTGCAAACAAAGCTGTCTATTTTTAAAATCCGAAAAACAAGCTTACAGTGAAACAGAGTTCTGCAAGCTATAGTGTCAGCTTATCTTTCAGTGGACACATTAGGCCTGTTTCTTTTCACAGCCATATCTGGATCCAAGCAGAAGGAAAATGCAACAAACATTCCTGCAAGTCAGCTACAATGGGAATTAACCCTGATGCCATCCTTATCTGATCATATAGCACTTCACCACACAGTTCTTTGACTTGGGCTTTGCATTCACTGTGTGACCAGGTACATTCCATTAAATACTGCCACAAACATATTTAGAGTTAAATCTAGACCTCAGTATTTCAAGTTTCGAACATCAGGATTTTAAAGTGACTAAATATATTTGCAAAGGATTTTTCCCCGTAATAGTCTTCGTACACAATCCATCGGTAGATAACATTCTGCTACACTGACTTCTGTACAAATTGTGCCTATAATGAACAAGCAAGAGCCCAGTCATATAGGTTTAAAATTGTTGTCGCTGGGGTTGCCAGACTCCATGTGGGACTTGGAGTTCTCCCAGAATTACTACTGATCTTCAGGCTACAGAGATCAGTTCCCTTGGAAGAAATAGCTGCTTTGGAGGGAGAACTCTGTGGCATTATACCCTGCTGAGGTCACTTCCCTCTCCAAAACCCACTGACCTCAGGCACCCCCCCCCAAAAAAAAATATCCAGGAATTTCCCAACCTAGAGCTGGCAACCCAGCATACATGTGGATTTTTCCATTTCCAAAGGCAACCACAGGACCATAAGTGATAACTGGATCCACATTATGGCAAATACTGTTTGAGGATAACCCAACAATGTGCCAACAGTAAAAAAAGGGGGGGGGATGTCAGGTGATAGATTTATTATACAACGAAGGATAAAGAAAAACTGGGCTGCACCCAACAATGCGCCAACAGTAAAAAAAAGGGGGGTGGGGGAAATGTCCGGTGATAGATTTATTATACAAAGTCCCAACATGTTTCACCATGCAAGCTTATCATGGGGAATCAGAACATGATTGCTGTGGACAGTTCCAGCACTAGGTGAATATTCTGATTCCCCCTGACAAAGCCTGTATGGCAAAACGCATTGGGACTTTGTATAATAAATCAGTCATCTAAATACTGTTTAATCTCAGTAGTTGTTTAGAGAATATTCCATAAGGAATATTTCCATCTCCACGACTGAATCCACTGGATCCTTGTGTCATCCTTACTGCTAGATGGGATGTTGGGAAGAAGGCCAAGAAGGCAATGGCTAGCACCATGCAAGCACATGTATGGAATGGCTAGCAGAATGTTGTGCACTTGGTGCTTTGGTTTGGAGGGTCAGGGAAAACATCAGTGGATTCAGTCAATCAAAAATGCTTTATGGGAGCAATTCTAGGTAGGTCTACTCAGACATAAGTCACATTGTATTCACTGGGCTTATTTCCAGGAAAGAGTTCATAGGACTGCAGCATATGTATCTTACAATACCATTCACTGTGCTATAGACAACAACAAAGTCCTGAAAACATTGAACTGCCAATTCCCGTTCCTGAAGCAGACCTCCAACTTCCTTTCAATGATGTTCAGTATGGACTCTTGTCCCCCAGAAGCTACATTTTGGAGAGCAGTTCAGGTTGCTACAGGAGGGGCAAGGCAAAAAAGTTGTGTTTTGTGGATGGAAATGCCTTCCTTCGGTGGAAATCCTTTATGAGATCCAACCCATAATCTCCCCCTGCATCTTCTCCCACATTCACTGATCTTCCTTTCCCCCAAACTCCCTCCAGGCCTCTTTAAACACAGCACAGTAAGCCATACATGCCTTATAGGATTTCCTGAACTCTTGCATGAGGAAGGAATCTAGGTCGGTCAATCTCAAGGTAGTACCTTGGGTTCTCCTGGAATTACAGCCTGTCTCCAGGCTACAGAAATTAGGTTCCATGGAGGAAATGTCAGCTTCAGAGAATGGAGTCGATGGCATCACATACCCACTGAGCTCCACCCCCTTCCCAAACACTGTCCTCCCCAGGCTCCGCCTCCAAATCTCCAGGAATTTCCCAAGCTGGAGTTGTCAACCTTAACATTACTTCAGCCTTTATGACTTGTGTGCCTTGTCATGATGTTCCTAAAGAGGTTTGTGGGAGTAGTGAGGAGAGTGATTTGCCGCTCTGGGCAAAGAGATGGGCATAGGTGGCAGGGAAGT
>NW_015164682.1:260914-283550 GCF_001447785.1 Gekko japonicus
GCAACTTGTTACTGTGCAGGTACATGTCCAGTGTTCTGTAGTTCTCTGTCGATGTACATATAGGCAAAACCTGTAACCCCCCCCCTTTTTTTTGCAATACACACCCAGGCAAGCACTGGCTCTAACTCTGAGCAGAGCCACAAAATAATATTTAACTTTATTCAATAGTTCATATGCATGTGCCTGGATTTCTGTTTTCATTTGCAAAAAATGTTAGTATGGCTTGCAACTCCAGTAACAAGACATGACTCACTGAATTCTCTCTTAAGTGATATTCAGTCTGTTTTCAGGGTCAAGGCTGAGTTGCAGTAAATTAGTGATGCATTTCCATGCTTGTCTTCTGGTAAATGACAATCCAGCATTACAAGACATTACTCTTCCCATTCAACAGTAGTCAATAAGAATATATCTTCCTACCCTAAAAGCCAGAAGAATACAGAGAAGCATCCGACTAGATTAATATGGCAAATAATTTCACTGCTAGAAAATATTTTGCAAAGTAACTAAGAAACTACAGCTAGTCCCTGCTAAGAGGAAGATAAACAGTTGCTGAGAGACACAATGCACAGCAAACTAAGAAGGAATACTAACTCTCAGTATGTTTGTTATATAAATGGTACCTGAAATGTGGAAAGCAAAAGCAACTGAATAAGTGGCAGGCCACATCTGTCCCGTACAATAGCCCAAGTAGTGCAGAGAAATAATCTCTATTGCCCAGGATATTGTCTTTAGCAGAAGAACCCTTCAGTTGTACAGAATGCTGATAGTTTACTCCTTTTCCCTAGAAAAGGAGTTTGCTTCCAATTACTAGCTGTCTGAGAACCACCAAGCATGGAGTATGCATCACAACAGCCATGTTTAGTGACACCACAACAATAGGCGATACAGGTCAGTAGCAAGTCTGAACTTTTGTTCAAATCCAAAGGTTCTTAGTAGAAGAGCACCAGATTTCTATGTCATCACCCTTTTTAATGCACAAATGATACCACCCACCCATCTACCAACAGTGCCATCCTAAGCAAAAATACACACTTCTGAGCCCATTGGTTGCACTCTAAATGTGTCAGCTTTTGTACAACAGAGAAGCAGTCAAGTTACAATGAGGGGGTATGTACAATCCATGCATAATTCAATTATACATGCCTTATGTCTTGGATAAAAACACACTCAGACTTTAAGCAGGAAATTATCCATTTATTACCTTGTACTATATGTACCACTAACATTTTAAGTGACTTCCATACGTAACAGGAACTATCATGACCATTAATGGAAAGCATAAGGCAGTTCTTCTGGTGTCAATCAGAACAATACATAATGAACTGGAGCTGTGGCATATTATCTTTATCCTAGAATGCTGGAAAGGCTGCAAGCAGCTACTAAGCATCATTATGAACAGTGAGAGAGTTTTGTAAGCTTTAGTGTTCTGGAATAGCTTGCGGGTGTTCACCAAAACTAGTAAATATCATGAATGGTTCTGTTTGTGTCAACAGCCATCTTTTCACAGTATTCTGTATAAAACACAACGCAGCACCAGCATGACCCTTATCTTTGAAATATTGATCTACAAGAAGTGCACAGTTGCATTCCCAGAGAGTAGAGATTTGAGTGATTGCACCACTTGGGAACAGTGACCATAATGTTACTGAGTTTAACGTTTGTATAAATAGGGAGTTGCCCCAAAAGACTGACACAACCACTTTTAACTTCTCTGATATGAGGGGACATGTGAGGAAGATGAAAGGGAAAGTAGAAAGGGTCAAAACCATTGGGGAAGCTTGGAGACTATTTAAAACTACAATCCTAGAAGCTCAGAAAAAATATATACATCAGGTTAAGAAAGGCGCAAATAGGTACAGAAAAAAGCCTGCATGGTTAACAAAGTAATGGAAGCTGTAAAATGTAGGAAGGATTCCTTTAAACGGTGGAAAGCTAGTCTCAGTGAGGTTGATAAAAGGGAACACAGGCTGTGGCAAATAAAATGCAAGTCTGTGATCAGGCAGGTAAAAAGGGAATATGAGGAGCATATAGCAAAAAACATAAAGACCAACATTAAACTTTCTTCAAATACATTAGAAGCAGGAAACCAGCCAAGGAGGCAGTGGGGCCCTTGGATGACAAAGGGGTAAAAGGAGTACTGAAGGATAATAGAAGCTGAATGTATTTTTGTCTCTGTCTTCACTGTGGAAGATGAGAAATGCTTGCCCACTCCAATTCTGGGGAAGAGGGGGATGGAGGGGGATGGACCGAGTCTCATAAACCTACTGCTCAGGGCTTCCACCATAACTATCAGTTGTTGTTGTTGTTAGTGATGGTAGCAGTAGTGGTGGCTCCAAAAGCCTGGCGGAAGAGCTCCGTCTTGCAGGCCCTGCAGAACTGTAAAAGGTCCCACAGGGCCCTGATCTCCTCTGGGAGCTCATTACACTAGAGTGGAGCCGCCACTGAGAAGGCCCTGGCCCTAGTTGTTGCCAATCTGGCCTCCTTAATGCTGGGGAGGACCAGTCAGTTCTGGGTCCCTGAGCACAGTGCTCTTCGGGGCATATATGGGGAAAGGCGGTCCCTCAGGGATGTCGGATCCTGGCCATAAAGAGCTTTAAAGGTCAAAACCAGCTCCTTGAAGCGAATCTGGTGTGCTATAGACAGCCAGTGCAGTGCTTTTAGCACAGGGAGTCCCATCACCAGCCTCGCTGTGGTCTATGCATATACACACACTCTTTTTCTTTTTATCTGCCCCCCCATGGCACATAACACTGGCTGTTGACACTATTCTCTTCAAGGACTTCTGCACGTCTGGACAGGTAGTATTACTCTGTAACTGACCCCTCTATTCACTATCAGTCACCTCTGCTTTCTTAGTTCTGTATTGCTTGCTCCTTTTGAATGCTTAGTGTGCTTGTAATTTGGGAAATTCTTTAATAAAACCTATTTAATTTACTCTTCAAATTTGGAAGCTTTCTACTGTACCAGCCTTTCATACAAACTGGTGTGCAATCCCTTGTACCCCTCTGGCCTCTAATGCCGCATAGATAATTCCCCCAAACAAAGAGGCAGGCCATTGGTGGTAACAGGTAACCTCTGGCAGCCCCCAAGGTGGGCATGCTCCTTCAAAGCTCTCACCCCAAGATCCCTTAAGGGGATCCCCATATGCAGGGGAAATGGGCACACAGGCCAGTTTTTCCAAAAATGGATCTGACCCCATGCTGATACCACCACAACAGCCAGGCTCCTGTCTGGCTCCTGTCAACACTCTTACAGCTGCAGCCAACTCCGCAGGCCATACCTAACCCCATGTAGCCAGATGTCCATCCCCCACTGAGACAGGTGAAAACTGTCCATGCAAAACAGAGCTTCCAACTGATGTGATATGTCTGGATACTGAATCCTAAGGCCTCCCATGGCCTCCACAATCTTGCCAGACTGTTGATCATTTTCTTCCTTGCCACATCAACCCTATCTGGGCAGTTAGCCCCATGCCAAGAGCGCCATTCCAGCTAATCAGACCAGAAGATGGTTGTGGTTGGGAGCCCTTCCTATAATGCTCACAAATCCACCTCAGCCTGGTATGCCAAGTCAATGCCCATGTGGGCCCCCTGGTCATTTTCACCCATTTGTATCACCATCATGTCCATGGGCTGGTGATGCTGCATGTGACATTGTACGGTAGGTAGCAGGGCGTCCCATCTCATCCCTCTGGAGCTGATCCATGCGATCTGCAGCACATCCTCTAGGCCGAGGTTTCTGCCCCATCTTGATGAAGCTGCATAGATTCCAGCACAATGCATAATGCTGTGCCTGCAGATCCATGGCCTCCACAATCTTGCCAGACTGTTGATCATTTTCTTCCTTGCCACGTCAACCCTATCTGGGCAGTTAGCCCCATGCCAAGAGCGCCATTCCAGCTAATCAGACCAGAAGATGGTTGTGGTTGGGAGCCCTTCCTATAATGCTCACAAATCCACCTCAGCCTGGTATGCCAAGTCAATGCCCATGTGGGCCCCCTGGTCATTTTCACCCATTTGTATCACCATCATGTCCATGGGCTGGTGATGCTGCATGTGACATTGTACGGTAGGTAGCAGGGCGTCCCATCTCATCCCTCTGGAGCTGACCCATGTGATCTGCAGCACATCCTCTAGGCCGAGGTTTCTGCCCCATCTTGATGAAGCTGCATAGATTCCAACACAATGCATAATACTGTGCCTACAGATCCAAACTGACCTGTGCTGTTGCCCTGAAACTGAAGTAACTGTTAAAAATCAGCCGCCAGGTGCAGATGGATTTATCTCCTGTACACCTCGGAGCACCATCTCCCAATGGCTTAGATGCATGATGGCCACAGCCCCAACTTGGCAGCAGTAGTTGCTGCCCCAATTCAAAAGAAACTCTCTGAGGGGGAGGCCCAGAGCCGCTATGCCAGACCACAGGACCCCAGCAAATGGATACTGCATGAGTGGAGAGCTCTCCTTGTGGATGAAAGGGGGCCTGGTGTGTGGGACCACACTGCAAGAAAAGCCTTTGTAGCCTGAACTGGGCATGGGCCTCCCCCCACCAAAGGGCCCAGCTACAGGTGAGTCCCTCACACCTGTTGGTTGTCCTTAGACCTCCTAATGGTGAGGGAAACCTCTGCCCTGCCCACTGAGATGTCCTGCACCCCAAGAGGGCAGTTAGCTGTGTCCCTTCTGGAAATAGCCTCTAGTTCACTGACATGCAGAACCACAAAAAAGGCCAGTGTAAATACCACTTCAAATAGGATGGCCTCCTATGGAGACCAGCACAGGACCAGCAACTCCCTCACCAGCCATGTCAAAGTCTTGAATGTCAGATGCCTATGAGGGTCAGGTGCTCTGGGGGAGAGCCTCCTCCACTCTTCCACGGCCTTGTGCACCCTGAAGCTGTTGCACAGGTTGGTGAAGCTGTGGGCCTTGCTAAACATTCACAACATACCCCTTATCAAGTGAATTAATCATTGCAACGTGATCCTAAACACATTTATCTGAATGTAGATTTCAAATAAATCAATGGGGTTTTACAGTTGACACCATAAAGATGAAGCCTACAAGATTTCTATGGTCACCAGCAGGGCCTCTTTTTCCTCCCTCTCAGCACAAGTTTACTTGAGAAAAATTGGGGTATAAATTGTAAAGGGTGCTTGGCAGTGACCCTGAATGTTGCAGGTGGCAGTGGGGTACCAATGGGGCTGGAGGGGTCCACCCCAGGCACAGTTTAAGGAAGGCTTTTGAAGGGTGCCATCAAAGCCAGCATCATCCTGCTGCCTCCAGCTGAATGTCTTCCCTTTTATGTTTAAACTGCAGTTCTGGATGCAGCCATTAGGGGCACAGGAAAGTCTGAGCATAGCAAAAAGCTCCAACATCAGCTAAGGTTCTCTTTTCTCCAAGACTCAAGCAAACTTCCTTAATAGATAATGCTGATAACTACTACAGTAATTGCCAACCTACAGGTCATTTTCTCTTTTCTCTCTCCCATTCTTTGCATCCAGCTCAGCCAGATCTTGCAAAGCAATAATCTGGGTGTTGCAGCAAGAGAAAACAAAGTTTCCTTTTCTTAATTTTTTCAACACCTTTCTCATTCATTTCTGTCTCCCTTCACCTAATTCTTCTGTCCCCTCCCCCTTTATTTTTACTTCTTGGTCTCAGGACCTTCTCATCCATATCTTGCTTGGTGACAGAATGTATTTAATAGTAGTATAGTAGCAAACCTTTGTTAATATTATGCCAGATACTCTGTACACTGCACTGGTTCTGCTGGGGTGTAAAAAAGCCCCCCCTTCAGTTTCTACTGCAGAGATTCTCTGGTTTGACTTTAGTCCTCTGGAAACAATGGAGGATGGGGGCACTTTCTTTTTTTTGGGGGGGTTAGTGTGTTTCTTAACATCCAGTCTGGTGGAGCTTGCGATCACTATTTTGTGATACTCTGGCTAGTGTTAGCAATAGTTAATACAAAGGCAGACACCTAACTCTCAAAAATGCCTTGTAGATGTTTGCGGTGGTCATCTCTTGGGCTTCAAAATGGAGAACAGAAATCCTCCCAAGTGCCTGCTCAGAACATGAGTGGTGTGATGGAATCTTCTTTTTTGGGGGGTCAAGTAACAGCTGGCTTTTGGCAACTCTGTAGGGTTTTCAAGGCAAGAGACATTTGGAGGTGGTTTGCCATTGCCTGCCTCCATGTCGACCCAGCTTAGCTTCTGAGATCTGGCGAGATCAGACTACCCTGGGGTTATCCAGGTCAGGGCTTGGCTGAGAGTAGTGTGACTGGCCCAAGGTCACCCATCAAGCTTCCATGGGATGAGTGGGAATCAGATCCTGGATTTACCAGATCCTAGTTCAACATTTTAACCACTACGTCATGCTGGCTCTCATGATGGAATAGCATGTTGGAATTGGATTTTTTTTTTACTAGCATGATTGTATATATGAATACAATAAATTTTTCACTGTCTGCTTTTCTTTTCTGGCCACTGAATACGAAGTTTGGATCCAGTGGCACCTTTAATACCAGAATTTGTTTTGTTGTTTCCGACCAACATGGCTACCCACACAAATCTGGCCATTATTATTATTAACTTTATTTCATGACCATTAATGAAAATAATTTTGCCATACAGAGGAGGGGCCCTGACCTGGATAGCCCCAGCCTAGCCTGAGCTCATCAGATCTCAGAAGCTAAGCAGGATCGACAAGGAGGCAGGCAATGGCTTTGAAAACCCTACAGGGTCACCATAAGTCAGCTGTGATTTCATGGCAAAAAAATTAATAAATAGATTGGGGTGTTAAAAATTATCCACCCCAGGTGCCAAATAGGTTAGGTATGCCACTGGCAGGTGGTTTGGGCTCAGCTTCTAAAAAACCCAAGTTCCTCCTATTTCAAAGTATGCCTCCATCACAAGCACTGATGTCACAACTGAAGACCATTGGCTTGCCCACCTTCATATCAAAAGAAGAAGAACATTTTTCAGATGTACAGGAGGAGAGCACTGTATATACATAGCCAGAAAGATTTACCTGACAGAATTCAGAGAGTTTTCTTGGAGTAAGTACTGACTGGCAGAAAACAAGGATTGGAATAGGACTTTATTGTGATTTTAAATCCATTTTAGAGGCTACTTTTTTTTTAGCTACTCAACATTCCTTCTAAGTTCGAACTAATGAGGAATTTCATAGTGATGTGAAGGCACCAAATGTACATTCAAAATATGATTTATCTCAGATCCAAAATAAACACTTCCAATGTATATATATTTAAATATGGTTACATTCCTGGCTATAGTCACTGTAACATGACTAACAAAGGAGTTGCTTAGGGCCTAGCAAAAACATGACCATTTCATATGATTTTCTAAGAACAGGTAAAGAGGTAGCTGAATGAAATGAACAAACAATACCAATATTTGTGTGTTGAAGTTTACCTTGCAATTTTTAACTTACATTTTTTGAACATTTGGGATTGGCAGTACTGGCACTGCCAAGAATAACTGAGCAACAGCATATGTGTAGGTGGGTGAGATGTTTGCATATTCATATTAGTTGACATTTCCTTCAAGAGCAGAAGTTCTCTGAGGAACAGCCAAACAATTAACAGTCATAATATAAATTTTTATTTTATAATAATGCCATTCACAAAATGTCTTGCAATGTTGCCGTCAAGGTAGTTCGTTCTTTGGGACAATGCATGTTACAAACATCACCCATTTACTTGAAAATATGTAGGATAAATCAACTAGAACAAAAAGGGGGAAATGCCAGGTGATAGATGACTGATTTCAAAAATTGATACATATTAGTCAATGTACAGTATAAGATAAATAAAGTATACATTGGATATGAAGCAGTATTAATTAAAATATTGATCAATATGTATCTATTTTTGAAATTAATTTTGATCCTATCTTTTTAATAGTATTATTTATTAAGGAGTCTTTCTATTATCTGTCTTAAATATAAAATTATGTTTTTATAGATTCCCCCTGATGAAGCCTGCATGGCGAAACACGTATGGACTTTGTATAATAAATCAGTCATTTTTACCTGGGTTTTTTTTTTCCTTTTTGTTCTGTTAGCACATTGCTGGGTGCAGCCCAGTTTTTCTTTATCTTTGGATATATCAATTAGAAATAATTCCACAAAAACTGGTGGACTATAAATCTCTGTAGTCTGAAAAAGAAAGGTGAAACTTGAAAATAAAATGTCCCAAGTGTGTTAAAGCAGGGATGCCAAATCTCTGACCAGGATTTATTGAATTTTGTAGTGACCACTTTCATTCTACTTAGACATGGATAGCTTCCTAATTCATATGGCAAATTTTATTTGCATATTAACTGATCAGATAACTAAGGATATCCACATACATTTTATTCCAGTGTGAATTAGAGCATTAGCATCTGGACTTCTCCTCATGCTCAGAGTATCCTGAGGCAAGCACCATCAGGGCCTGTGCAGGCCAGGACACTGTTCATATATGGATGCCAGTTGCTCCATAGGAAAGTAAGAGAAATATACTCCATGGGAAAGTGAGAGACATATACTTTGATTAAATCAGGAGGTGGCCAAAACAGATGTCTTTCCCCCACCCTAAAGGCATGCATAACTTAAGAAAACTGATTACCCAGGACTTATGCGAAAGATCTCCAGAAGACCTTGTTAGCAACCAAGCAAGCAATTATTCTCAAACCCTCTTTTGCACACGCAAGATCCCTTTTTCCTCTTCACTATCAACTAAGTGCAACTTAAGTCCTTTATCTCAGTGTCACCTGTCTGGTCAGGTCTTCCTGGGTCATCAATAGGGCCATTAGCAGCCATTAAAGCATGGCCCAAACCGTTGTTTCACCCTGGTAAAGCAATTTTCAGGATTGTCCTCTAAAAGTTACCCACTGGAAGGGACACACACACCTTCCCACCACCTCAAGGCACAATTTTCCAATAAAAATAAGCTTTGAAAATCTGCTTTCTCTGTGTTGTGTTCTTGGTACCAACCACATGCACCTCCATTCTTGGACTTCTCTTTTCTCTCCTTCACTGGCCATTTCTCTCTAGATCTGCTGCTTCCACAGACCTCTCTGAGACTGGTAAATATCACCGATTAAGGAATTTTACATGTTTTATAATTATGAGCCTCTGTTGGTTTTCCAAATTTTAGAAATGTTGCATTCCTATCTGTCCCCTCCTCCACTGTGGATCTATTCGTCTGCTCCCTTAGCAACTATCTCAGTCAAGGGTTGGAGCCACATTATCTCCCAGGGAAGAGTTTCATGGTTTGCTTTTCTTTTTGGAATGTATACTGAATAGAGGTTAGAGAGAGAATTAAGTTTGGGAACAGAAATGATGAACTCTCTTCAAAATTCTAGCCCATGACCTTTTGCCTACTTTACCCTATAAAGGAAGGACTCAGTATTTTGTTCAGTGTGCTTTCATGATCTGCTCTTGCAGGCACCAGGATGCTCTGTTAGCCAAAAGCCTTGACTGTTTCTCCCCTAGAGATGTTCTCTGTTTCTCCCCTAGAGATGTTCTTGGGGTGGGGGGAGGTTTGCCTATTCTAGGCCTTCTCGTAACATACCCAATTCCTAAAATGCTGTCTCCCAACTCCTCCCTGCCTTTCCAGCTAGTTCTTGAATGTTGTATATTTCACTGAATGAACTTTCCTTTTTCCACATTTTCTGTGTTAATAAAAAGACTTTAATTTAAACAAATCATCTGTTTATTTGAGAGTTCTCATAAGGACAAGCCCTGTAAACATTGGTGTTTAAGTTCCAGTTGCTCACTTCTCGCAGTCTCCTATGCTAATTCCCACCAAATAATTGGAGACTGCCTCTTTGGGTAACAAGAAGTGATTTTTCATCTCTTCCACTCATACCATTTTATCAGTAAAAAAAATCATTCCTACCTTGGATAAAAGTTATGGACATTTGTAAGTGGCTCACAGTAAGAGTAAAACCAACTTGAAGAAAAATAGGGTGGAGTAAAGGGTTTAAAAACCTCCCCCATCATTGTATGTGAATCCCTTTCAAAACTGCACCTACACCCTCTGTGTTTGGTAAAAAGACCAGAATGCCATTTAAAAGAAACCACACATGCCTGAAGTCTACACACAACACAACACACAACAATGCACAATGTAACATGTACTTCAGTCCTAAAACAATTAACCAAAGGAACAGAATAAAACTTATGCACCAGTGGGGTGGCTCCTACCCCTGTCCTACCACTCCACTGGGCAAAGTTATTTCTTTACTTATTTATTTAAATATTTATGCCCAACTATTCCTCTTGGCTTAAGTTTAAAGCATTCCTCCCATCTAAGCAGCCTTCCTCCAAAATAACTGGCTGTTTCATTGGAGGAGGAACCCCAAGCTAAAGGAAGACTCCTTAGACTGGAGGAAGGTTACTTAGTGGATGGTTTGATCTACCCAGGATGGTTCACCCAGGGGAAGGACTTTCTCCAGCCCCACAGCTAGATGATTATTGGTGGGGGGCACTGGGGGGATGACATCACTTCTGACATTACAAAAAAATTAATAATGTCTAGCTTGGAGCAGAGGATGGTCAGATCCCCTGTCACACCCTCAGCCTGGAGGCTGGTGAACTCCTGGAACTGGGGCAGCCACCAGATGTGCTCCTTGTACGCTTAGGTCCACATGGAAGATCTCGTTGCCATTTCAGTCAAACATGGACTTGCCGGGCCCCTACTCTGAGCTCAGGGTCCACTGCACGAATTCTACCACCAACAGCACCTCCTCCGCTGCCCCTGGAGAGAAGGAAAAGGAGAGGGGCTGAGCAGGAGGCAGAAAGACTCCCAGGGCATCAATGTGGTATTCCAGAGCTTCCCACCAGTCACACAAGGATGGGACTGGGAAACGTAGCAGCCAGGCAAGGAAGGGGCAGGCATCTCCCAGTAGTGGGTCTGAACCTTCTGAATGCTCCTGAGCGAAGCTCCCAGGTGGCACCTTCCCCCATCTTCAGTCCTGCTGGCTTGCTGGGGATGGGACGAAGGAAGCCCCCACACACACAGCAAAAAGGCTGTCATGCCCGCACGTTTTAATTAAGGGACGTTGGCTTGCAAGGAGAAATGGAAGCTGGGATGATGGGCTGTAGTATGCCTGGCAGGTGCACATTGATGACAAGGAAGGTGGGGTGGGCTCTAAGATTTGGTAGGGGCATTGGGAGGGGGAGTCGCCCTGTATGCCCCATGCTAGCTATGGCCCTGGCTTTCTCAGTGATGGCCCCTACCCTATGGAATGACACCCACACCCTTAGGGACTTGCTTAGTTTCTACAGGGCTTGTAAGGCCAAATTGCTAAGGTTGGCCTTTGGAGATTAAGCAGATGCTCTTTCACTCTGTGACTCATGGAGAGCCACACATCAACCAAACTTCTGTATGCCTTGTACACCACCCCAGCAAACACGTATATTGAATAATATGAGATAAACTATTCATAATAAATATATCTTGATCACCTTCTTAATTACAAGAGTACTCTGAGCATGTACGGTTCAACCACTATTGAACCTTAGCCAGGCCTTTTGTATCTGAAGTCATTCACTCTGTGACTCATGGAGAGCCACACGTACAATTACCATCAACCAAACTTCTGTATGCCTTGTAAACCACCCCAGCAAACATGTACATTGAATAATATGAGATAAACTATTTATATTAAATATATCATGATCACCTTCTTAATTACCAGAGTACTCTGAGCATGTACGGTTCAACCACTACTGAACCTTAGCCAGGCCTTTTGTATCTGAAATCAGAGGAATCACTTCCCTCTCTGTTTGGATGCTCTTTCCTCAGTAGAAGGCTCGAGCAAGAGAATGAAATGGCAAAGATGCCAGAATCAGAGGAAGGTGGCGTGGGAGAAGGGAGTAAATCCGCCAGCAGCCCACTGTGGCCGGCTTGCTTTTTTCCTGGGTGGCTGCCATGGTAGTGGTTTTACTCTCCTCTGTGGCCAGCTTGCTCTCCTTCCAGCAGCCACCTGGGGGTTACTGGAGACGATGGGCCCTTGCAACTATGGTAAAAGGCACATGGCTGAGGGAGGCCCGCAGGTTACTGTTTGTCTACCAGGATTTCTGCTGAAGCGTGGAAAGATGCCTTTCCTTTCATGGTACACTAATCTGCAAAAGGAAGAAAAAAGAACATGTGAATTGAGGAAAGAGTTAAAATGTAACAGAACAACAGACAGAGGAATTAGACACAGACCATGATTGACATGTGATGAGGGGGGAACAAAACATGACCTGTACAGAAAGAACAAAGAGCCAAATCATCCAACCAGGTAAAGCCATCTAGTGGAAATTGATACATGAATGACAATAATTATGGTGCAAGGTGAATGTATAAAATGACTCTAACAGATCAAGATGGGTAGCAGTATTAGTCTGTCTGTAGCAGCAGATTAGAGCAAGAGTCCAGTAGCACCTTAAAGACTAACAAAATCTGTGGCAGGATATGACCTTTCATGAGTCACTGCTTACTTCTTCAAATACCAGAAGATATCTAAAAAAGTGAGCAGTGACTCATGAAAGCTCATTCCCTGCTACAAATTTTGTTAGTCTTTAAGGTGCTACTGGACTCTTGCTCTTTTCTACCTCTTTAACAGACCAACTCAAAGCAAAGTGCACCCTTCTAAATCCATTGACTTTAAAGGGTTAATTTTGTTTAGGACCACACTGTAAGCTTCTTTATCTTAGATCTTATTCAGATCTTCAGAAGATGTTTTCATGGGGATGGATTCAACACATTTCCAATAACATTTAAGGAAGAAATGAAATAGATAGTGTTTCTTCCATTGTTAATGGTATCTAAATCCATACCCTGTAGGATAATCTAGAGATGACTAGGTTCTGACAGGACTCTAAAGTAGTCTTTCTCCAGAAGGAATTTTGTCAAAAGATGAGCAGCAGCAGCTGACATGGAAACGTTATCGGAAATATCCTTTCAATTTAGTGACACATAACAAAAGACATAAATGTGTCTAGTGAGATTTGACTTGCTTTTAAAAGATATATTTTGCAATTATGATTTATAAGAACACTCTGAAGAGCATCCAGTAATTTTGTTTTTACTTAGCAATTTCTTTTGGAGAAGGTGACCTTAACATTCTTTATGAAGCCATTTTTGTGTCACCTGGGACAAAATGGAATTAAAGATCCCCTCTTGCCTCATTATTTTGTTTGCTCCCAAATACTCTTCAGAGCAATAATAATAATTAACAAGAAAACACCTTTAAAATCCCTAGCACCTTAATGTGGTTTAATAAATGAGATACCTTATTAAAAATTCTGTGAGCTCAAAACTGCACATATTTTCACAAACACAATTTACCTGGCTAACGATATCATCTGATTTATTTATGCACACTCCAGAATTTCCAATTTATTTTGTCTCTCTCATTCAGCAACAACAATTCAGCAACATTTGGCAAAAATAAAAAAGTTAAAGTAAACAGCCCATGCAGTCACAGCAGCTAGGATAAAAGGGGTGGGCAGTCAAGGTAAAATAACCTCTAGTTATAAGAAAACCTCGAGTTTACACAGGGGGTTGAAACTCTCCATCAAGTTTCCAAAATGTTTTCTGTCTCAGTGCTGCACATGTACACTGCCCTGTACTGCCAGAAAAAATACACAGAGAACATAATACAGAGGCAAACTGACATAAATTTAGGGATTGCTTAGGTAAGAAATAAGTAAGAAGACCATGTGATTTTTAGTTTACCATGACTGTAACATTTATATTAAATGACATATGAGAAAAACAGGACAGGACACACTCCGTATGGATGTGTTTTGGGTTTAATATACCCGAAAAATACTGGGGGGAGGGTTGTGCACACCACAACTTGCTTCATATTCCATGAGACTTATGTAAGGTCTTTGTCTGCCTTAGAAAAATCCCCTTTTACAACTGGGTTCAAATCCCATCAATGGCGTTTAGTCATGCCGGCCACATGACCATGGAAACATCTTTGGACAGGGCTGGCTCTTCGGCTTGGAAACGGAGATGAGCACCGCAACCCTAGAGTTGGATTCGACTGGCTTTCGAGCAAGGAAAACCTTTACCTTTACCTCAACCAGTTTAACTTGGCTCACCATCTCATATTGGCCCCTGACCCCTTCAGTTCCACTTCTGCTTTTAACCTTCTGGTCTGCTTGGTCTTCCATCATAACTCTGATAAACATGTGATAATCTACCTTCTGCTTTTAGCCACCTGGCCACAGTCTTCCATCTAATTAATTGGCTTATTCTTTCTGTTCTCTTCTTTGCACTTTATTTGCCCCCTTCTTGATGTTTATTCTCATCCTAGTCATGATCTTCTAAGGATTTTAATCCATTTATTATCACATCACGTGTAATCTTCCAGGAATCTCAGCCTTTCAACCTTAATTCACTTTCATACTTCACACATACTCCCTTCTGTTCCAGCACCTCCTTTAATGATGTTCCAATACACACCTTGAAGATATTTTAATCTGTATACATTAATTAGATAATTGCTGATGAATATGATGATCTGTTGAGGCACAAGTCTTGTTATATTGATTGCTGTTTTAGATAGATTTTAACTGTTGATATACTGTGAATATTTTGATGGAATCTGCCCTGAGCCTGCTTGAGGGGAGGGCAGGATGCAAATAGAAATAAATAAATAAATAAATAATGATATCAACAACTACTACATTAATTAATTAATTAATTAATTAATGGTTATGTGTTACAAAATCCTCAACTGGTTAGATACAAAATCATTACACGGAAGGCACCAAGAGACAGAGCTTCAAGCAGTTATTCCCATTGGTAACATATGTTGATTGGATTGAATGTATTGCACGCTGGGTTATTTATTTACAAGATCACACACACAGGATATGATATGAATAAATTTTATTATATTGTAATTATTAATTTCTTGTACTTAGCGACCCTTATCACAGTGTTTTCTGATTGTTGACTGTAGAGACAAACGTTTTCATGGCTGACTGGAAGTGACCTAATCCTTCATCTGAATAAGCATTCCGAATAAATTAGCAACCAAGAGAGAGAGTGAAGTGCTTCATAGACCTAGCCCCATCTCATACACCCGAACCCACTGCAGTACTTGAGCATTTTGGAACTCATTGAACTAACTAAAAAAAAAAAGCTTCAGCAGCATACAATTGTTCAATTGAGTTCATTGTTTGACTTTTGGCATTCCATTGGGATTTTTCCAATGTGTTTAATTTTGTAGCAGAGGTGTTTTTCATTAAAATGTCCAGATTTGGCTTTGAAAGCATGGATTTTAGCTTGTGCATTCTCTCTCAGTGGCAAAATAATTGGTGTAATTAGCTCATGGAATAGAGAGCTTGCTTTGTCATATTTCATTCCCATTTTCTCAGCTTTATTAGTTTGTTTGTCATATATTTTCTTGTGCTATGAAATGATTTACATTTGAAGCTTGTTAGATTTTCCAGCAAACCAAAGTAAAGAATGATTCATAGCTCACTAATAAATGCATCTTTTGCATAGACAAAGTCAGAGGTTCTGTCCCTAGCATCTCAGGTTTAAAGGAACTCAGGGGAAAAGCCAGGAATGTTCCTTGTTAGATACTTTTGGAGAGTTTCTGCCAACCATAATAGAGACCAATATACAGGGCCGGCCCCAGCTTATTTTGCACCCTAGGCAAGGATCCCTTATGGCGCCCCCCCCCCCCCGTGCGCCCACCATGGCTCAGACCCGTTAATTGGATCTGTAACCCAGCCCTCCCGTTCCCAATATAGACCAATGGTCTGCTTAAGTATAGGGCAGCATCATACATTTATCTTCTGTAGCCGATTAACTTTTTGACTCTGTACTAAATATGAAATTAGACAGCTCTTCCATATTTAGGCCTAGTAAAATAAAATGAAGATTTCACATGGCAAGAAATCCTAATGGTAAAAATCAAATTTCAGGGCCTCTGAACGTCTGCCATTGGGGTCAAATTTTTGCTTGTAGGTTTTTGCAAATACGTTTCATACATTTTATTCAGCTTCAGTTACTTCCACCTGAATGACACTTTCCTTTGAAGACTCTTAAAGGTAAAGGTTCCCTTGCTCGAAAGCCGGGAAGCTCACTCCGTCTTGCGGCACCTGGGTCTTGAACTGCTGAACTACTGACCTTCCACAGCCTGCAGTTCAGTGTCTTAACCACTTGAACCACTCTTACCACTCCATAAAATCCAGGGAAATTTGACTACTATGCCCTAAAACAGCTCCAGGCCCAGTTCTTCAAATTATATGTGTTTGACTGATAGGGTATTTGTTTTACTGTGAAGGTTCCTGTATAAATCTAGAGCCTCATGTGCAATCTGAAAAATGTAGGGAAGAGAGCAAATTTCTGGCTTTGCTGATACTTTATGCATGCACCAAAGCTTATACCTGCTAGGGGTCTGGGGAGGGAGCCTTGATTCGGAAGCTAAAAATGACCATTCTGTTATTTTCCTTCAGTCTTAAAAATAGCTGCACTTTCCTGTCCTCATATGCCTTTCTTCTAAATTTAGCTCTGGGATGATTGTAATGTGGGGCACAATTAATGAATCCCAAGGTGTTGCTGAGTCCTTAGCTTCCCTATCCTTGAATTATGCATGAAGTAAAATATATGTCTGGCTTTTAGGAGAGAACTTTTTCCACACGCTCTATTACTCATTAGCTATTGTCAGTATCAGATCTTAAACACAAACCTTTTTTTTTCTTCTGTTCTATTGTCTTTTTTCTCACTGGGGTAATCAATAGAGAAACCGCGGCTATCAATCTCCAGATATTGTAGCAATATTTTATTTTCAGGCTGAAATGTTCTTCACATGATTGATGATAGTAATCAGACAAAAATGATAGTGTGTCAGTAACTCCAGGCCACTTGTAAGTGACGACAATCCTGTTCCTCCATTCTGGCTGATGCAGGGCTTTCCTAAAGACTGTGTGTGGGGGGGGCACACACTAGATCAGGGGTGTCAAACATAAGGCCTGTCCAGAGCTCTTATGCAGCCCACGAGCAGCTGGTGCAAGGGAGGGAACAGGAGACTGCTCATAGGGGAGTGGGTGGAGCCAATCCAATTGGGCGGAGCCAATCCAACCTCATCTGCAGCAGTCAAGCAACATAGGAGCATCTGCCCAGTGCTGCACCGCCTGTCCAGAGCTCTTATGCAGCCCACGAGCAGCTGATGCAAGGGAGGGAACAGGAGACTGCTCATGGGGGAGTGGGTGGAGCCAATCCAAGTGGGCGGAGCCAATCCAACCTCATCTGCAGCAGTCAAGCAACATAGGGGCATCTGCCCAGTGCTGCACCGCCTGTCCAGAGCTCTTATGCAGCCCACGAGCAGCTGGTGCAAGGGAGGGAACAGGAGACTGCTCATGGGGGAGTGGGTGGAGCCAATCCAACCTCATCTGCAGCAGTCAAGCAACATAGGAGCATCTGCCCAGTGTTGCACCACTGGCTCTCCAGTCCACCCCTATGGGTTTTTCTTTGCACCCCCCTCCCAGCCCATGGGGCCTTGCAGTGAGGATACAACAACTCAGAGCTTACCAGCTGTTGTTCTTTATACAGTTTATATCTCTGGTACCTGGCATTATGTTTTATATCACACATGGCCCAGCCCGACATTTATGTCCGATCCGGCTCTTGTAACAAATGAGCTAAAAAACTTCGTATAATACATGAAAGATCTCATGTTTAACAGGCGAACAAGGGATCTAGTGCAGAGGTGTTGAACTCATGAGATCTTTCATGTATTATACCAAGTACTGAAACAAAAAGTGGGAGTGAGTCATGCTTCCTGTTTTCATGTTTCTTTTGTGACATATGAAGGAAGATTATGCATTTTTTATACCTTGCTTTTTTCCTCAGAGGAGACTGACAGCAGCTTACAATACTGTTCTCCCTTCATCCATGTTGTCCTCACAACAGCCATCCTGTGAGGTAGGTTAGGCTTAAAGACCTCTTTCAAGGACTGCTTTTGAGAGAAAATCAGCAAGTGTCTGTGGCAGCATGAGGAGTCAAACCCAGGTCTCCAAGATCATAGTCTGGCACCTTAATCTCACCAGGGTTCCCTCTAAGCTGAGTTAGTGTGAGCTAGCTCACAGTTTTTTAGCCTCTGGCTCACACATTTTTGTCTTAGCTCAGGAAGGGTGGCTCCAGAGCAAACTAATCTATGCAGCAGCCAAATCGCTCACTCACAACTTTAATGCCAGTAGCTCACAAAGTAGAATTTTTGCTCACAAGACTCCTCAGCTTAGAGGGAACATTGACCTCAACACCACTTTAGTTCTCAAATCCCAAGGAAATCATGTCCACTATGGTGAGACATATGCATTGCCCTACATTGGGAGTACTATATCTTCCTATGAAACACATTCTGTTACAGAAGTGTGAAAATATAATACAAAGTGATTCATTTATGATACCTGTTTTAAAATTTGTTATAACCTATAATTGGGTCCCAAGTAGAAATATCTTGAAGCAAGGAAGCTGGGCACTTTCTATTACCCAAAGTTAAAGTCACTCTCTTCCATTCCTTGCTGACTTACAGCTAGGGTTTCCAGGAAATGTGGGAGGACTTACCAGGAGTGGGAGGGAGGCCCAGGCTATGTTGCTGGCAACATGTCACTTCTGGTGTGTACTGGAAGTAATGCCGTCATGTTGCAATGTCAAGGCAATGGTCTTTTATTAGGGGGAAAACTCTATGGTAAAAAATGGCTTCTACCATAGAATTTTGGCCCAAATAGACCACTTGTATATTAATAGTATAGAGGTAATTAGGGCCCTGAATCAGAACTGTGGGGACGATCCCATTTTGATCATTGTTATTCAATACAGATAAATGGGATCAGTATGGTCCTACAGTCACTACTATTCCAAAACTGCTATGGAATGTTTTATGATCTCAACTGGAAGGACATAATGTGAAATCTTAACAAAAATATATAATATTTACCATGGGATTTGCTGTCCAACTAGTTCTTATTCTTTGTTTTATTCTCTGTGGTTTTCAATTCCCAGTACTGAATCTGTTCAGTTTAATAAATGAGATGCCATTAAAGAAACAGCTAGACAAAAAACCTGTGTCGTAATAGGTGATTTTAACTACCCACACATTCATTGGGTCAATATGCGTTCTAGTTGAGAAAAAGAGATTGAGTTTCTAGACACTCTAACAGACTGTGCTATGGAGCAGATGGTCACAGAACCTACCAGGGGAGAGGTGATCCTTGATTTGGTCCTAAGTAACACTCGAGACCTGGTGAGAGATGTAAAAGAGATTGCACTGCTTGGGAACAGTGATCATAATGTTGTTGAGTTCAACATTTGTATAAATAGGGAATTGGCCAAAAAGACTCACACAACCACTTTTAACTTTGAAAGGGGTAACTTCTCTGATATGAGGGGACATGTGGGGAGGAAACTGAAAGGAAAAATAGAAAGGGTCAAAACCATTGGGGAAGCTTAGAAACTATTTAAAACTACGATTCTAGAAACTCAAAAAAAAATATTCCGCAGGTTAGGAAAGGCACAAATAGGTATAGGAAAAAGCCTGCATGGTTAACAAACAAAGTAATGGAAACTAAAAGGTAAAAAGGATTCCTTTAAGCAGTGGAAAGCTAGTCACAGTGAGGCTCATAAAACGGAACACAGGCTATGGCAAATAAAATGCAAGTCTGTGGTCAGGCAGGCAAAAAGGGAACATGAGGAGCATATAGCGAAAAACGTAAAGACCAACAATAAAACTTTCTTCAAATCAATTATAATTCTGGGAGATCTCCAGGCACATCTGGAGCTTGACTACTCTAGTACTAATAGCAATTTTATGTTCTTTTGTTCACAGCTCTCTAGTGTTCACAGCTTCCTATTGACCCCAATCTCTCTATACAAACTGTGACAAATGCAGCATCTTCTACACATTTTTTATTACTAGATCCAGGAATAGGCTAATAAAGTTTTAACAGAAGGTTTAATAACCTGTATAAAAAGGTAAAGGTAATACCATTTAGTTATTTCAGATTGTAATTAGATTTGTAGTTGCCAATTAACTGTGGTTGGCTCATGACATCCTGTCCTTATATATAATTGGGTTTTCGTCCCAAGGCGTTCGATGAGTGCCAAAATCAGTTGGGTGCCATATCTGCCACTCTGAACGTCTGACAATCCTCTGCCTGCCTTGGGTGGCTGCGTGACCTGACTCCCACCCACCCGTCTCTCGCCCTCAGTCTGGACAGAGTCCCTGAAGGGGACGCACGCCTCCTTGATGGCCTGGAACTGGAGCAGGTCAGCAGTGCGTAGGAGGTTCTCAGCCACCTCCGGACCGAGCAGCACTGCCAAACACTCGCCTTCCACGCCGTCCAGCCGCACCTGCTCCGCTCACGCCTCCTGCAGAGATCCGCCAAACATGGTGCAAAACTCACCCCATGCTGCTGCCAGCACGCCCCCGTCGGCCCAAACTCCTGCTGCCAGCCACCATCATCACATCCAGCAGGAACCGCTCCGCCCGCAAGGCGGACCAACCGGCTCAGAGGCAGCGGTGTCGGCAGGAGATCCACACACCTGCTGGGGGGGGATCTTCCTGGAGCCCATTGTCTTGCTTGGTGGGGGACGCTGCTATTTTGCCAGCCCTCCCAGCTGTTATTTGCCCGCCCCTCCCACTGAGGCCTCCAGCCTTGTCATGGGGCCAGCTCCCGTGGCCGCTGGCATCCTTTCCACCTGTTCACCCTCTGGCCCTGCCTCCCCACCTCCTCTGCCCGCCGTGGCCACCTCCCTTCACACCCCCACCAATCCAGCCATGTTCTGTCTCGGCTGCATCCCAAGCAACTGCCAGGATGCGGCCAAGAAGCTCTGCCCTGCCTGCCCAGGATGGGGCCTCCGTTCCTGGCTGTTGAACATCTCTCCAGGCGGCTGCCTGCCCCCACTCACCGTTCACCGCACCTCCTTCTCCGCTCTCCCACCTCCAGGTGATTGCTTCTGCAGGGTTCTGGCGCTGGGGGCCTGAATTGGCAGGGGGCTTCCCTACGAGGGCAGCAAGCCTTGCTGGGGGGGAAAGCCCCCCCATCTCTTTGTCTTCCCTTTTCTCTCTCTCTCTCTCTCCTTCCTTCTCTTTCTATCTTTCCTTCCTTCCTCCTTATTTCCATCCCTCTTTCCTTCTCTCACTCTCATTCCTTCCTTTCTCTCTCTCTCCTTATCTTCTTTCTCCTTTCTTTCTTCGCAGATCTGTGGTTCCCCTCACCCCATACCTACCAAGTCAAAACAGTCCACTGCAATGCTCCCTCGAAGCAGTGCAGTCCTGAGAGCAAGAGTTCTACTTTGTGTGCTACTGCCATTAAAGTTGTGAGCAAGCAATTTGCTGACTGCATAAATGAGTTTGCTCTAGAGGCCTCCTTGCTGAGCTAAGACAAAACTGTGAAAGCTGGAGGCTAAAAAACTTTGAGCTACCTCAGCCCGCACACGGCTGGAACAGGCGGCAAGTGGGTGTCCCTGGCTCGCCGTCACTCCACCGCCACATGTGCTGCTCACTCGCTTACTTGGGTGGCTGGTGGGGAGAGGGTCCAGGCCAGCAGCCTTGCCATGCCGGGCCCTTGGCCAGGTGGGTGGGAGGTGAAGGAAAGTCAGAGAAGGGACGAGGCCAGCTGGCTTGCCCCGCCGCCTCCAGTGTGCGGCGGGGGACACGCGAGGCTGGCCGGCTTGGCCCACCGCCCCCTCAGTGGGTGGGGGGAGGCAGCTCACCTCCATTGCTGGGGGGAAGCATGAGCCCGGCCACCTTGGCCTGCTGAGACCTCGACCGGTGAGAGAAAAACCTAGCCTGGCTGGATTCGCCCGCTGCCCCCTCAGAGGCACGGGGGGAGGGAGGAGCTGCTGGGACCTCACAACGACAGAGGGAGGGAGTGAGCCCTGACTGCTGCCGCTGCCACCAGGTGCTGGGTCCAGCAGCCTTGCACCCCTGGGGACTCAGGGGAATGGGGGGGAGGGGGCAGGGACCTGTGGCCGGGTGCCCAAACTAGCATCTGTTGTCTTTGTTCCTACAACGAACATGATTCCTAGTAAGTTATAAAGAATTTCAGGGCACAAGTGGCTCAGGGCTCAGCAGGATGTGAGAAACCCCCCTCTTCCACAACTGCTCAAGACAGATGCCATCATATAGTAGAGGCATGCTGAATATACCCCATCCAAAAGCTACATATTGGCTGAGGACAGACTGGCAGTATGAAGCGTGGGGGAGGCAGGGCAAAAAGACCAGACCAAGTTGTGCCAGGGATTCCTGGTCGCAGTGCACCTACTGATGCGGGAGCATACTGGGGAGGAGGCGCAAGGGAGCATTCGCACTGTTGGCCCACCCCTGGTGGAGGTGCGGCTATAAGCAGCTTTTTTTCACTCCAGCAACATGTGCCTATACGTATAGGCGCAGCACTGCAGCAATGCAGCTTGTTTGCGGCTTTTAGCGTGAACAATTCCGGGAAGCTGGATCAACGTGCCCTCCAGGGTTTGCTACGGCTTTCACCTGGTAGTTTTTTAACGTGATAGGGACGCGTTCCACACAGTGGCCAACCAGAACTTTTCCCCCTCCCCAGTGCTCTAGGGTCCCCGGGGGTGCTAATTGAATTAAATTGAAAATTATATATTTATTTATTTA
>NW_015164682.1:284349-317535 GCF_001447785.1 Gekko japonicus
AAGATGAGGCAATACATATAGGACATGCTAAAATAGATCAAAGGACATTTATCTGGATTATATCTGGGCACTTACTTAGGCTACCAATCCACACTGAAATAGCATACGAAAACAGTGACGTTATTTTTGCCCCAAAAGCATCCAATGCTGCAGGAACAAATTGAGCACCTGTGGTGGTGGTGGTGGGGGGGAAATCATCAGAATTGCCCCTGTCCTCTTGGCTTTCATAGGTACCTCCTTAGCATGCAATGCCCAAGAGAGTGAATCCTGGAATGAAACTCCCAGATACTTATAAAATTGGACTTCTTCCATAATGTATCCTGAGATATTCCAGCATAATAATTTCAGTCTACAAGATCTAACAAAAACTAAAATCTTGGATTTATTTTTTTATATTAATCACTTCTTGGCCTTTTAGCTAAGAGCAAGTGTAATAGAGAAGATTCAATTTAAAAAAAAATTGCAGAATATGACAAAGATATTTTAGGTTTGCCAGCCTCCAGGTGGTGGCTGGAGATCTCCTGGGATTACAACTGGTTTCCAGGTGACAGAGATATGTTCACCTGGTGAAAAAGGGCCACTCTGGAAGGCAGGTACATTATGGAGAACTTTTCAAAAATTGATTGAAATTTTTGATGGTACATTTGGTGTGGTTTGTAGTTGTTCTACTAGGCCAAGGACTTCCATTACTTTTTAAAATTGTCTCTGCTAAGAAGATATTCAAGAAAAAGAGTGAAAAAATATCACTAGTTGCTTACTTCACATGTTTGGAAAGCATCTAGTTAAGAACAGAGTGTTCTTCTCATTTAAGCATTATCCTGGAGTGAAAATTAAACTACTGACATTTTAAATATCGGATAGGCTGGATTCTCCATAAAAGCATTGAGGCAACTAACATCCAGTCGAGCACTGAAGCTTCTGTTCTACTTTATTATAACCTGCCGTAGTTAAGACATACTCAAAAATGTCAAATTTTGCAGTACAATGGGCAAAGCCATTCCAATCTTTATATGAAAAGAAAGCCTTTGCAATGAATGTGCTCATGCAGCTCACCAAGTGGACCTATTTTTTAGCAAGTCATTCCACTTAAACACAATTAGCATCAGATGGAGAGTTTGTTCCAAAGCTGAACATGTAACTTGTGCAGTTCTGTAGAGAATCTGTGGCCCTATTTGTCACCCACTTGTCAAGTACATGGAGAGCATGGAATGATTTAATAGCCAGACATATTTCTTATAGGGTGTAGATAACCACCATGCAGCAAGGCTGACACCAGCACAAAGCAGCTGATGTTCTTGGCACCCCTGGATGCTGCAAAGAGAGCTTATGAATCTGGCTATGGCATGTGGTGAAATCTACACTCCAGCCTCCTTCTCTTGTACTGCACTACTGCTTGCTCTCTAGTTCAGTAAACCAGACACAGACGTCATCTTCGTTTCAGAGAGCAGCCATGTTGGTCTGCAGTAGAAGAGCTAGATGTGAGTCCAGTAGCAGCTTAGAGACCAACACGTTTTTCAGGCTAAGAGCTTTTGAGAATCAAAGCTCCCTTTGTCAGATACCATTAGACATTGGAAGTGGGGCTGGCTATGCATATACCATAATGTGTAATATGGCATCCAGTCTCATACTTTAGCCTTAACATGTGGGCCATTGCCCAAAGAGTCTGACTACCCATTAAAAAATGGTGGTCAGCAGCACCAAACTGTGAAAAGAAAGGAAAACCTCCAAGGAAGAAAGCTCAGGATACAATGGAAAACAGATTATATATGTGACCCACATTGCCTTGAAGAAGGATTTTGCACCTGAAAAGCATTAAGCTCATTTAAATCAACTACTTCTTATTCTATGTTGAGCTCCTCTGATGGGCCATTTCTGTCAACTGAGGGGATCCACACAGTCTCTTATGATTTTGGGGAGCTAGGTTTGTTTTAAATCAGGAAGCTTCCCCCTCAGTTGCCAGGTGTTCTAAAGGCAGCAAGTGTATGGGCTTAGGTAAGTTTTGGGGTGAGGAAACAGAATATGGAGATCACCAAGGCAGGAATTGTATATTAACCACCCAGAAGATTTGTTTATATTCAAGTTGGTTTTAAAGAACAGGTAAACAGCGTAGGTCTGCAGGTAGACAAAGGGGAAACCTGGCTGAGGCACATTAATTTAAACTAGTTGTGGCTTCAGAGAGTAGTTTACATTTTCTTTAATACTTTCTGGCTTTTACTAACTAACCACTAGGTTGGATCCTCTCATACTCACAGGATTCCACTCACACCAGCCTGCACTTTCCCAGGAGTCAGACTAAGTGGTACAAGGTCTGCTTATTACCAGAGACAGGTGTAACAATTGGGTATATTCTCTCTCAGAGGTAGAGCTAAACCACTTTGCCACATTACCAAGCAGAGCTACCTTTATGTTGTTGAAAGCTGCCTTTCACTCTATTGGGTAAAATGTAAAAAATAAAATAAAATAAAAATCAATTGCCTTGTGTCATGATTTGTGTAGGACTGGGAGAACATGGCCTAGTCAGGCCAAGGACCAGGATACCTGTGTGGGAGTGGAAAGCAGACACAGCCTACAATCCCCACAATGCTTAGCGATGGTTGTAACCAATCGGTGTCCAGGGATTGTGGTGAGGAGATTGTGACTTAACCTTTGTGGGCTGTGTAAATGTGTTCTTTCCTCTCACAGAGTTAAACTGAGGGGACTGCATTCTTTTCCTCTCACAGAGTTAAGCTGAGGGGACAGTCTGGTCTAAGAGAAAGATCCCTCACTTAGGACAGAGTGAGTACAGGCACAGGCCTGGTATAAAAGGCTGTGGGCCTTGAATAGTCACCAGTTAAGAGAAATAGGTAGCCATGTTAGATTTGTTTATTTTACCTTTAGACAATGTTATATATTTTAAGCACTTTGTCTTGTTTTCCTTGTCCCATTACTGTATTAATAAACCATTTGTTTAATGTTCTCTGCCTGGTCATCATGCCTATAGTTCTCGGCTTAAATGGGGCATTTTGGTTGGGCTTGGGAGGGTACTCTGGGTCTTCCCAAGGGACCCTAAGTCCAGAGTGGTGGCAGAGGAAGGTGGCAACCCACTAGGGTCATGACACCTTGGAAGCACAGAAGCTTTACGCAGTATCTCTAAACCTCCTGCAGAGGAAGGGAAAGAAATGAGTTTTTCTTTATGCAATGCAGAGATTAAATGCATTGCACCTGTCCCCATCCAAGCTGGATGGGGGAAGCAGTGATCTCTTTGTTTATTTATTTTATTTATTTATTTATATTCCAATTTATATCCCGCCCTACCTCGCCAAAGCAGGCTCAGGGCGGCTCACACAGATAAAACACAGATTAACAATCAAATAATTAAAACCATTAAAACAATTCATTAAAACAATACAATTACATATTAAGTGCTAGCGGTGTTATTCCAATATCACAGCAATGGTGGTGCTGCATGAGTGCATACCATGTGGTGTTCATTTCCAACACTGATCTTACTCGACGCACACAAGCTGTCAATAATTCACCAGGAGCCAGGCTCTACAGTTGTTGCTAGTCACAGTTACTAGTGATGGTAACTAGTAATGGTGGCAGCTCCTAACTGAAAGCCTGGTGGAAGAGCTCCATCTTGCAGGTCCTGCAGAACTGTAAAAGGTCCCACAGGGCCCTGATCTTCTCCAGGAGTTCATTCCACCAGTACGGAGCCGCCACCGAAAAAGCCCTGGCCATGGTTACAGCTAGCCTGGCGTCCTTAGGGCCTGGGAGGGCCAATCGATTTTGATTCCCTGACCGTAGTGCTCTCTGCGGTATATGTGGGAAAAGGTGGCCCCTCAGGTAAGTCGGACCCTAGCCATAAAGGGCTTTAAAGGTAAGAACCAGCACCTTGAAGTGAATCTGGTATGCTATCGGCAGCCAGTGCAATGCTTTCAGGGCCGGTTCCCTCAAGGGGAGACCCATCAAAAGCCTAGCTGCTGCATTTTGCACTAGCTGTAGCTTCCGGATCTGTGACAAGGACAGCCCCATGTAGAGAGCATTACAGTAGTCCAATCTTGAGGTGGCCACTGCATGGATCATTGTTGCTAAGTCTTTACATTCAAGGAAGGGAACCAACTGCCTAATCAGCCGAAGATGGTAAAAGGCTGATTTGGCAGTGGCTGCTACCTAGGCCTCAATTATTAAGGAGGCATCCAGGAGCACTCCCAAACTCCTAACCTCTGGCGCTGGCACCAATGGCACCCCATTGAAGTTCGGGACTGGGATCTCTACCCCAAGACTGCCCCAACTCAAGCACAGGACTTCTGTCTTTGTCGGATTCAATTTCAGTCAGCTCAGTCTAAGCCAACCAGCCATGTCTTGTAACACCCGGTCCAGATCTTCTGATCTGGAGCCAGAATGACTGTCTAACATCAGATAGAGCTGGGTGTCATCAGCATACTGGTGACACCCCAGCCCATGACTCTGGACAATCTGGGTAAGGGGGCGCATGTAGATATTAAATAACATCGGGGAAAGCACCACCCCTTGTGGCACTCCACACTCTAGTAGGTACCTCTGGGAGAGCTGTTCCCCTAACACCACCCTTTGTCCCCAACCATGGAGAAAGGAGACAAGCCATCGCAAGGAAAGCCCCTGGACTCCTGTGTCGGTGAGGCAGCGGACCAGTAACTGATGGTTACCATGTCGAACGCAGCAGACAGGTCTAACAACAGCATCACCGAACCGCCTCAATCCAGATGCCTCTGGAGATCGTCCGTGAGGGCAAATAACCAGTGCTGTCTCCATCCCATGGCCTGGGCGAAAACCAGACTGGAAGGGATCTAGAATGGAAGCATCATCCAAGAAGGTCTGTAGCTGGATTGCCATGGTCCTCTATTATTTTGCCCAGATAGGGCAAATTGGAGACTAGGGGGTAGTTAGCTAATTTGGCTGGATCCAAAGATGGTTTCTTCAAGAGAAAACACACCACCGCCTCCTTGAGTACCCCAGGGAACCATCCTTCAATGAGGGACGTTGATAATTTCCCGCAGGTCGCCTCGCAACCCATCATGGCCAGCTTTAATTAGCCACAACGAGCATGGATCAAGGCAGCACGTGGTAGGGCATACCACTAGAAGCAATTTGTCAACTTCCTCTAGACTGAGCGGACTGAAATAATCCAGAAGCTGACTCAAAGACGTGCATGGAGCCTCCAGTTCACTTACTGTATCAACTGTGACAGACAGTTCAGGGCAGAGCGACAAGACTTTATCTGCAAAATAGCTTGCAAAAGCCTCATGGCCAGCATCCAATTCCCTAGTGTTTAATTCGCCCTGTGGTAGAACAGTTAAAGGCCGGTTCTAAATAACTAAGCTGGGCGTGAGCTGGCAGACGTGATTGAGGCCGCATAGAACTCCCTCTTTGCAGCTTTGACCACCATCTCATAGGATCTCATAAACGTCCTATAAGATGCTCTTGTAGCTTTGTCATGAACATGTCGCCACCATCTCTCTAACCGTCTCAGCCCTCGCTTCATAAGCCGTAACTCCTGGGTATATCAGGGAGCAAGCCTAGAGCGAGGGTACAGAGGGTGCTGGGGAGCGATTTCATTGATGGCCACAGAGAGTCAGGCATGCCAGTCCCCTACAAGTTCATTCTCCCTTTTGTAATGCAGGCATTAAAAGCATTGCTACTGCCCCTGCCCAGTTGGGTGGGGTGGGAAAAGAAACAACCTCTTTCTTTTGGTGCAGTTTGGTGTAGTGGTTAAGTGCGCGGACTCTAATCTGGGTGAACCGGGTTTGATTCCCCACCCAGTCAAACAAGGTAATGAGTGTCAAACAAGGTAAGCTCATCTGTTGAATAAGTTTGCACTCATGACAACCATAGTAGCACCCACATTGGCAGATGACTATTCAGTTGCACAAGTCTTTAGGCTGATGAAGTTCTTCCTTTGTACATTACAGTTTGCTTCCAAAGCTCTAGGGTATTATTGACTGTTCTTTGAGGTTATTCAGAGATTCTGGTCAAGTGGCACTCAAAGAAACAGAAAATTCGATGCCTGATGCATCCTTCCATATGATTAATAGGCAGATTGTTCATCATCAATAATCCTGAGTGTTTAGTTGCTAGGTCTATTAGCAGATGAATTTTAATGAGTTGAGTTGCTGCCGAGTCATCCACTCATTCCATGTGGAGGATTACATTTGATAAAATAGTGTGGGGGGCAATTTGTCATTCAGTAATTCTTCTCTTGATATGCATGCCATCTGTAGTTTCTGTGAGCTGAAGTAAGAATATGGTATCTGGTCAGTGTTCATCGGAGTGGGAAGCTACAAAAAAGATGGCCATGAAATTTTGGAAGAACACATTTGTAATCAGATTGAAATCATAATTGAATCACTTCCATATTGGACTTCCTGTGTTTTTTGTTGTTGTGTCTTACACTTCAAATTGGGCTTGATATTCAGACAGCAGAACAAAAAATACAATTAAAACAAATTAACCACTTTGGGTAGAAATGCTTGGCACTCTGATAAATAACATTTGTGTATACTTCTTGGTTGCACATACAGATTCTTTTTAAAGAATACATGCACACAGTATACTATCATGTGTTTGGATGTCAGGTATACTATTATAAGTTCTTATTTCCTTCTGCTATAATTTTTTTTATAAGTTCTTATTTCCTTCTGCTATAATGTATGTGTCACAGAGCATGGAGAATGAAGCATGTTATGTTATACTGGTTGTTTATAATTATGTTAGCCAGTTTGTCAGTATTTCTTAGGGTTAGGTTTTATATACATACTAGGGAAAAGGCCCGTTGTGGAAACAAATACAACGACCTCTAGAAAGAGGCTCTGGGTGGGTGCCTCGGCCTTGGATGCTCGGTGTCAATGTGCTGTGGCGACCTCAGCAGGTTATAATGACGCTGAGTTCACCATTTTCTCCAGAGGAACTGATCTCTGCTACCTAAAGAACAGTTGTAATTTTGAGTGATCTCCAGCCCTCACCTGGAGATTGGCAACGATGGTTCCCCAGAAGGGAATGGTTGGTTTGGAGGGTGGAGTCTATGGCACTGTACATGTCTGAGGTCCCACACCTCCTGAAACCTCACCCTCTCCAGGCTCCATCCCTTACATCTCCAGGAATTTCCCACCTGGAGTTGGCAACCCTATCTCCTTCCCAGCCAATCATCAACCTTCCTTTATTTCCCTGTCACTCTTCAGCTTTCCACCCCCCACACACCTGCGGCCTCTCCTGTGCTCTGAAGCCCTGACTTCTACGTCACATTGGCTGTAATATAGGGGCCACATCAGCAGCATATAAAGATACAGAGCCCACCATTTTCTCCAGGGGAACTGATCTCTGCCATTTGGAAAGCAGTTGTAATTCTGAGTGATCTCCAGCCCTCACCTGGAGATTGGACACATTTTACCTCAGAACAGCAAACTGTTTAGAATGTTAGAGGCAAAAGCCAATCAAGTCGCATATGCAAACGACCTCTGTGTTCTGAGGCAAAGGCCAATGAGGTTGCATATGCAAATAACCTCTGTGTTCTGACTGGCTATTGGGGGGAGAGGAACAGCAAACTGTTTAGAATGTTGGAGGCAAGACTCAAGCAATGCAGCCAGTGGTTAGGGACAGATTCTGAGTGACACACCAGGGCGCCTACCAATTCTGGAGCGTGTGGAATGTTCTAGAGAAGTGCCACCACCATTCGGCTTTTATATATAAGGGAGATATATATAGATATATACATATACACACACAGGGGTGCGTGTGTGTGTACAAGCCTAGTAAAGTTATCTATATAGAAAAGCACAGACTTATGCTGAAAAGCCTGGACTTGCCATTTTCTATATCCTATGCCATGAAATCATTCTTAGAACAGATTATTCCTTGCATTAATTTTGCAGGATTTCTGTTATAAATATACAGCTAAGTTTTTTGTTCAGAGATAGCAAAAGCTATGCTCCTCAGATTTCCTGCTGCTTCTTTTGCCAAGAAAGCAGCAAGAACTGCCTTTTGCCATAGATCTTTTATATAACCTACCAGCCAATGATGATGGTTTGAAAAACACAGATGCTAAAACTAACAAGTCTTTTTTTAAAAAAATCTAATTTCCTTCACTGTGTTTCTTTGGGTTTTATTAACAAATCGAACTTGTTTAAGTAAACCTGAGTGTTCTGATCTGGAAGGTTTGTACTTATTTCTATATCACTCCATGTTAATATTTTGTCTTTCAGGCATTACTGACAGAGTGTATGCTAGCACTTTAAAGGAACTGGATCTTTGAAATCAGAACAGTCTTCCAGTGAGATCAGTCTGCTATGGTACAGAGAAATTCATTGCTTTTTAATAGGTAGTGGTAGTTGTCAATTAATTGTATGCTTCAGGACGGATTTAGTCCATAAAGCTGGAATAACTTCACACCAAAATGACCCACAGAGGTAACTAGGGCATGGAGAGGCACAAGGGATCTCCAGGGATCTCGAGGACCATTATGTGTTTTGGATCATTTGCTTAGACATCTGAAGCAGTTTATTTTGCAGTCACCTTTTTGAAATGAACCTGCTCTCTTTTCTGTGGCAAAAAAAAAAACACAGTCTGCAGGAATTGGGACAACTGTGCAACTTGTGCTCATGAAACTAAATGCTGATCTTCAGAAATAGATTGTAGCCTACTAGATCCTTGATACCCATTCCTAGATTTGCATTCTAGGCAAACAACAAAATCAGGAGATTTACTGACCATACATAGTGGGTAAGCTATGTTTGGCTTAGTGGATCACAAGTTACATATGTATGTATTAAATGTTATTTGTCCCTTCTGACTGTCTGATTTTATGATTAATCAAAGCCATTTAACCCTTTTAAATTACTGTGTGTTATATTATATACACGCTAATTCCAGGAATGCATCAGATTTGTTTAAATTATATTTCAGCTGTAGCTTTAGTTCCTTTCTGGATCTATAAATTGTGTGTGTGAAAAAAATTATAACAGAAGGATAACACGTAGATAGGACATTGAAGAATGTTGTTTTGGTGGTTTAACCATAGAGTTTCCATTGTTTCCAAGATAGGACTGATGTCGCTTCTGGGTATTCCGCAGAAATGATGTCATGCCATTGGCTCAACAGCCATTTTAAACAAAATCTTCTGCTGTGACTCCTAGTGGAAATGGGAAACAAAAACTAAGGTGGGGGATACCCTGCCCCTGCCAGGGGCCTTCCAACTATGAGTCCCCACCCCTTTCCCCCTAGTCGCATGAGACCAAACCACTTTGCAGGATTTCTTCCTTAGATGCCATAGGTCACTGGCTTGCTGGGAATCACCCTGGAGGAAGAAGAAGAAGAGGAAGAGATTGGATTTATACCCTGCCCTTCACTACTCAAAGGTGTCTCAGAGCGGCTTACAAACTCCTGTCCCTTCCCCTCCCCACAACAGAAACCCTGGGAGGTAGGTGGGGCTGAGAGAGCTCTGATAGAAACTGCTCTTTTTCAAGAACAGCTGTATGAGAACTACGGCTTGCCCAAGGTCATCCAGCCAGGTGCAAGTGGAGGAGTGGGGAATCAAATGCGGTTCTCCCAGATTAGAGTCCACGCACTTAACCACTACACCAAACTGCAGAGGCAGGACCAGCCTCCTGCCCCCCAGCTCCACTGCCTCTGCAGCCCTTCTCAGAAATTGTCACTCAGTGGGGGGTATGGACCTAAATCACAGCTGAGTGGTGGAGGCCCTGCTGGATCAGACCAATGGTCTATCTAGTGCAGCATCCTGTCTCACACAGTGGCCAACCAGTTCCTCTGGAGGGCCAACAACAGGGCATAAAGGCTGAGGCTTTCCCCTGATACTGTCTCCTGGCTTCGGGATTCAGAAGTTTAGTGCCTCTGAATGTGGAAGTTCCTCTCAGTCACTATGGCTAATAGCAATTGATAGACTTATCCTCTACAAATCTATTTAATCTCCTTGTAAAGCTGTTTATTCCTGTGACCATCACTTCATCCTCTGGCAGCGAATTTCAAATTTTAATCACTCTCTGTGTAAAAAAGTATTTCCTTTTGTCCATCCTGAAACTACTGCCTATAAGCTTTATTGGATGCCCTTGAATTCTAGTATTTTGGGAGAAGAAGAAAAAATTATCTTTGTCAACTTTCCCCACCTCAAGCATAATTTTATAAGCCTCTTTCATGTTTTTTAATTTTCGAAGTAGATCTAGAACTTCATCTCTGGTTGCCTCAATTTGGACTTTCTTCCCTTTGGGATTCACCAATATATGACCTGAAAATATTTTAGAACTGATGTAAAACTTGTGAGCATGATGCACACCATGCAGCCACAAGTCCGACCCCCAAAAGGAAAAATAAACACTGTCAGCCCTGTACAGGGCAGCTTTCCTGAAGGAGATCATTGAGCTGCCCACTGTTGTAAGAATGCACCT
Source organism: Gekko japonicus (assembly GCF_001447785.1). Taxonomy (NCBI): domain Eukaryota; kingdom Metazoa; phylum Chordata; class Lepidosauria; order Squamata; family Gekkonidae; genus Gekko; species Gekko japonicus. Next base: position 294,762 of record NW_015164682.1, read on the forward strand.
GTAGCACTGGACAATCTAAACTAACCCTGTATAGTGTTACCTGCACCTCTAGATTTTACAGAAATAGAGAAGAGAAAAAGACTATGATTTATTTATGAAATTAATTGTATAAATGGGTTTTAAATTTTCTGAACCAGTTTATTTTTCCCACAACACCCACTGATTCAACAAAACAAACTGCTGCCTTGCAAACTTTTCTTTTAGCCAAATCAACCTTTTCCAAAGGAGCCACTCCCCTCCAATCCTGCCTTTCAATCAGTTTGGACAAAAAACTGGTCCAAAGCTGGGTCCAAAGGTCCTGTAGATCTGACGCAACTGCAATGGCAAGGTTGATTCCCTTTCATCCAGGCAGATCATTCTCCCCAGTTGAATCACAATGACATTAGAAGGTTCTGAGGAAGCCACAGCATGTTGAACAGTCAGCAAGAAGGAGTTCCAACACACACCCCTCTGTCCCAACCAAGCAATCTGCAGCTGGTCTTGAAGGCCCAATGAGGCTCCCCATTCTGAAGAAAATGCCTAACAGCCAGTGCACGATTTTGTGGCCTTTAATCCAAATCATCCAGCAGCCCATATGTAGGACTGCTGATTGGAAAGGGTGACGGAGTTAAATACTCCCTGCAATATCAGATGTCTCTAAGAGCCCACGGGTTCTCTGGAAAGGTGTCCTGGTGATAAGAACATAAGAACATAAGAGACGCCAATGTTGGATCAGGCCAAAGGCCCATCCAGTCCAACACTCTGTGTCACACAGTGGCCAGAAATACCAGTGCCATCAGGAGGTCCAGCAGTGGGGCCAGGACATTAGAAGCCCTCCCACTGTTGACCCCCCCCAAGCACCAAGAAGACAGAGCATCACTTGCCCCAGAGCCCCTAGCTATACCTTGTGGCTAATAGCCACTGATGGACCTCTGCTCCATATGCTTATCATATGCTTATCAGATGGTTCACCTGAGGAGCCAAAGCCCGAAATATCGCCTTCTGAAAGCGAGATAATGTGTCCACAGTGTCATTATTCGAACCTGCAATAGATTTGGCTGAAAAACAAATGTTAAGTGAAACCCACTGAAGGACAAATTGACATACTAGACACATGACACACTCAGAGTGTGACACGCATTATAGAACACTTATCACAAATCTGTAATAAAAACAGGGAAGCACATTTAGTATCACATTTTGTAGAAAGGGACACTCTGCTGATGATTTGCAGTTCTTTATACATGTATTGCATGCATACAATCATTTTTATATTTAAATATGCTGCTCCACCAAGAGGTGGCTTGGATTTATATGTTAAAAAACATATATGCCTTAAGGACAATAAAAATTTGGATCTGTCATGTTATTTATAGAAACTACTTCTTTAAGATCACTTTCTGATCTGTTTACATTGCCTTTGTAATAGGTTGTATTATGAGATATTGTTATTGATTACTAAGGGGATTATTTAAAATGTACTGAATATTTGAGGTCAGGCTATATACAGTGCTTTTTATTAGCTTGATAATAACCATGATAATGGTTACAATTGTGATCTGTACCTTTAAGGGCATGGTAGTTTCACACACAGCTGCATGGAATTAAATGCCCTCCTTGAGGTAAGGCCAAGCAAGCCCTTAAACTTGTCCAAAAGCCTAACTGCAGGCAAGGGAACCCTGGAGACAGCTGCCCCACCCCCACCAGGTCCTTCTATGTCCCACTCTGGCAATCAGAAGGAAGCAGCCCCAAGTCACAGCAGGAACCAAGCCACAAGGCACTCTTCTACAAAGCCAATTCTCCAGAGATTCCAACCATGTGATCCAAAGTGAGCAGGGGACAGGCTAAGTCTTCTGTGTCCTCAGCAAACAGTGTGGAGGAGCTTGCAGCCAGGGGCTTTAAATAGAGAGGAACAGACAACTGAAACCCGTGATTCTTGGGTATGTCTTCCCAAGCCCTGCCCACACAGGACACAAGCTTCCAGCAGCCAGCAGGCCGCCAGCTGCATGGAAGGGATCCCAACTCCACCCTGCAGCTGCCAGGAGATGGTGCAGGGAAATACACAATCCCTTTCTTCTCCAAGCACTGAGACCTGCAGCCACAAAACAGCCTCCTGATGAGTCTGTGGCCATGGTTTATGAAGATAAAATGGAGGTAAGAAAGGCTATGTAAGCCACTTCAGGTCTCCATTGGGAAGAAAGGAAGGATATAAATGTTGTAAAATCGAAAAATAACATAAATAAAATAAAAACTGATAGGCTGGACAGTCTGGGGGAAGACGATACTTCAGGTACCATGGCCCCAAGTCATGTAGGGCTTTGAGTGTAAGAACTAGCATGCTGAACTAACTACTGAATTATACTATTGATATTCCCATGCAAATTTCACAGATACTGTCAGATGTGAAGAATGCATTTGTGTAAAAATCAAAGTTTACCATTCATAATACTCATGGCTGGTGTCAAGATAGACCAATGCAGCATGAATCACATGTAGAAGTGACAATATCAATATCCTACTTCACAGAGTGGTTCTAAGGATAATGGGGGGGGGGTATTTCACATATACCATCCTTGGCTCCTTGGATCAACAGGGAAATAAAAATGTATTGAAACAAAGAAAATAAATAAATAAATAAACGAAACAGTGATTCTTTCTACCTTGCAGTTATTCCAGCTGCCTACTATAGCACTAGCCAAAATGAAGTTGAGGGGAATCTTCTACTTTTAAGGGCTCATTTTCAGAGTGACAGTTTCATTACATTCGTTGCATTGTAAACCATGTAAAGGTCTGCAGTAAAACGTTCCACAATCTGTACAAGTAATAGCAGGCATGTCTCATAAGCAAGATAAGTGGTTTTGCGCCAGTATTGCTGCATTTCATAAATATACGACTCAAGTCTGTTTGGTATTTCCTAAATCAGTTTTATTTTAATTAAACACAACATATAAAATGTTGATTCACAAAACAAACAGAAAATTATACTGGTGTGTGTGTGTGTGTTGGCCTTCAAGTCCCTCCTATCAGCGCCCATGCCTTTTTGCTTGTTTTTTGGTTAAATTTTAAGTGGCTTGATATAGCTCAAGTGTCCATCAATTTAAAAAAAAACAATATTAGGAACATTGCAATAATTCTATGAATACATGAACTATTTTTATTTCCTGATTATTTAAAGTGCTGATATGATCTCATTCCAATTTCCAAATGGCAGTAATTGCTGTGGATGTAATTATGAAACTATAAGACTCAGTAGAAAAGAAGGTGTTGGCACTGCCATTTCAGGAAGATGCTTCTAAGTGTTTAAGTCCGTAAATGACATAATTTATTATTCTGTTTTATTAGACAAGAAGCTAAATAACTTTGATAGAAACATTTGAAGGTGGCTTGCTCAGAAAAAAAGTTCCTTAATCTCTACACATGTAAATTACAGGTGCATTTCAACTGAGAACAAAATATGTTAATTACATCATTACACTGGACTGAATCCAAGGTCATTTTATGCCTGTAGAAGTCCTTTCTCCCAATGGAAGGAAGGGGGCAATCTTCACCAATTTCATCTTCCTGTTGCAGAATACCAAGCTCCCCAAAATGTTGTTTCTGGAGGAGAGGAGGCCATTCAGAACACTGTGGGGAGGGCAAAGTTGGCATCTGCAGCAGAAGAGAGGAATTGGTAAAATTCATTCCCATTCTCCTGGCAGAAAATGATCTTCAGATTCAACCTGAAAATGGCAGCTTCTCTATCAACAAGTGCCCTGCCTTTGAAGAAGAAGAATTGGTTTTTATACCCCACTTTTCCCTGCTCTAAGGAGTCTCAAAGCGGTTTACAACTGCCTTCCCTTTCACTCCCTACAACAGGCACCTTGTGGGGTAGGTGGGGGTAAGAGAGATCTGAGAGAACTGTGACTGGCCAAGGTCACCCAGCTTCATGTAGAGGAAGAGGGAATCAAACACGATTCTCCAGATTAGAGTCCACTGCTCCTAACCACTACACCATGCTGGCTCCATGAAAAGTGAATACATTTGTTTTTATATTTATATGTGCATTTTGTTAGCCAAACTGCTTTATCTACAGCAGGTGGCAAATTTTACTCTGGATAATTGCCAGATATACCAAGGTCCATATAAATAATTTGAGTATGATTGTCTAACTAGCATAGAATCCACCTGATGATAGACCACATTTCACCAGTTTACTAATCAGAATATCATGGGGAATCAGAAGTATTTCAAGCATGAATGTAAAAATGTATACAGTGCAGAACTCATATACAATTTTAGCCATCAGCCTTTCAAATACACTGAAATGGTTAAATGCAAATTGTTGTAATGGCCTAATCCTTGCATTCTGCTGCTATAGTGCTGGGATGCTGATGCTGACAAAATCAAATTGGAACAAATTACTATGTTTTAGTGAAGATTATTTGTCTTGAATGGCTACAAGCTACATTTATACCACAGTGAGTGAATTACTGTTCTAAATAACAGCAACTAACTTGACTTGGGCATTTTAATTAGCATACTGACAGCCCAGAGAGTTTTTATTTCACATGTACTCAAAAAAATCATAAATTATTTGCAGATTTGTTTATAATAATATAATAGTAATAATTCCAGTGCTTATAGATCACTTTTGAAATTGTAATTGCTAGCCAAATGTCCTCCTAACAAGCTCAGGTACCACTGCTCTATGCTGTATGAGTCTTTCCCTTCCATATCTTGGGAGGCAGCTAGTGACTGACCTGACAATAATGGTGATGTGTGCTTTCTTCCCTCAGGCTAGTAGCCATGTATTTGAAACCTACATTAACATGCAAGTCACCTTCTCTGTGTAATGTCACAACAGGTGACTTGTGCACCTTTCTTTGAGCCTATGGGTGTGTGGGTGCACCGTCCATGTAGTGTTCGGCAGCAAATATAAATCCATAAAGCAAAATATCAGTCTCATTCCTAACACTTTTTTTAAGCAAGCAAAGGATTAGTTTGGAATTCATCCTAATGTCTGCATTCAAAATAATGAAGGAATATGAAGCCCACATGTATTTAATTCCTTTATCTCCCTCTGCTGAACATTGTCCCATTCCCTTCTAAGGATGGATTCATATGCATATTTATTTAGATTATTTACGTCCTGCCTTTATGTATAAAAATGTGGGTTATAATCCTGCAGTTAAATCAATTTTTTAAAATTGATCAGTATCAACCATAAACCCTGGAAAGAACCCATTGCTTGGCATATCAATGGCTGCTTTCTACCTTATGCAGGGCACAGCTGTGCATTAAAAACAACTGTTCTTTCCATTTGGGGTGCACAAAGTAATCATGGCCTCTGGCATTCTTAGGTGGCATAGAAGACATCTGCTTGAACCTTGTGCTGACAAAATGGAGGGGTGACAGAATGTAAGATGTGAAAGGCAGAATGGGATGTGAATTTGCCAGGAGCAGGCAAATGAGATCGTAACATCAAAAACACATGAAATCATTGATTGTGACATTAAAGATGTAGCTAATAAGCTAGGCAAATCAACTTTATGCTAGAATACATACTTGTTAATCACTAAGGCATTCCAAGACTCCTGTTTGGGTTGGCAGAGAATTGAAGCTAGTGATGCCACAAAGGGTTAGCAGTAAATCGGTTAGTAGTAAAACAAATTTCTCCCACTCTTAATATTTTTTTTATTATGAGTGTATTTCCCTCATTTTGAAATAATTAAGCAAAATGTATTGGAAATGTACATGCTATTTTCACTTTTGCATAACTGGAGTAATCAAACCAGGTAACCTAAGGCAGTAATCACTGTTTGTTTGTTTTTTGGGTTTTTTTTTTGGTGCTTGCGTAAAAGTTTGTTTTAACCTTCTTCCTTGGTTTGGATGAAACTGTCCCAATTTCTGAAGATGATGCAGGCTGCTTGTAAACAGGAATGGCATGTATAAAAAAATAATAAAGCAGTGTAATATTGAATGCTGAAACTGTATCCAGATGACATGGAGGCGATGATGGTCAGAAAGGCGGATGGTTGAAAGACAGTTGTACTGCCAGCTATGAATGAAGTGGCCCTATCATTGGCAGATTGTGTGAAAAGTCAGTGGGTACCCTTGGACTTGACTTTGTTTATGGACAGACAGATTAGTATTGATGCCCCAAGTGTCATTACCCAAATTACCCAGAAGTGCCTTATACTGTCAACAGTATACTGTGAAGATGTGTGCAAGGCATTTTGCAGATAACATCACTTCCATTTTTTTTCATTGTCATATTGCATGTAGATCCAGTGCACATCCTTTGCCTGTCTCTTTTCTTTGCATGAGTTCCAGTTGTTGACATCTGGTATGGATAGAAGCCCACTGCCCTGGAATTTGCCCTAGCAGCCTGTACCAACAGCCGGAAAGACACTGAAGACATCTATAGAAGACCTGCGAGCCGGTCTGGGAAGAGAGACAGCTGATGGAAGCCATCATGAACGTTGTTATTATAATCTAGCACTTTAGGGAATTTACAATTGTTTATTGCTGTTTTAAATGTTTTATTATATTACCAAATGTTTTGCTGATTTTATGTAAGCCGCCCTGGGCCGGCCTAGGCTGGGAGGGAGGAAAGAAAACGGATTAAATAAATAAATAAATAAATAATTTGAGTATGATTGTCTAACTAGCATAGAATCCACCTGATGATAGACCACATTTCACCAGTTTACTAATCAGAATATCATGGGGAATCAGAAGTATTTCAAGCATGAATGTAAAAATGTATACAGTGCAGAACTCATATACAATTTTAGCCATCAGCCTTTCAAATACACTGAAATGGTTAAATGCAAATTGTTGTAATGGCCTAATCCTTGCATTCTGCTGCTATAGTGCTGGGATGCTGATGCTGACAAAATCAAATTGGAACAAATTACTATGTTTTAGTGAAGATTATTTGTCTTGAATGGCTACAAGCTACATTTATACCACAGTGAGTGAATTACTGTTCTAAATAACAGCAACTAACTTGACTTGGGCATTTTAATTAGCATACTGACAGCCCAGAGAGTTTTTATTTCACATGTACTCAAAAAAATCATAAATTATTTGCAGATTTGTTTATAATAATATAATAGTAATAATTCCAGTGCTTATAGATCACTTTTGAAATTGTAATTGCTAGCCAAATGTCCTCCTAACAAGCTCAGGTACCACTGCTCTATGCTGTATGAGTCTTTCCCTTCCATATCTTGGGAGGCAGCTAGTGTATTAAATATGACCATTAAATAAGACACTGCTTGTGAGCAAGCCTTAACTCCTCCAGGGCATGGAGAGGAGCTCTGGGACATGTGGTACAGCTTGAACTGTTTTCCTGTCTTCACCAAGATCCCCCTAGATTGGAAACAGTCCTCCCACTTGGAATGATTTTACATCATCAGAGACTTGCAGTGCCACCCAAAACAGAGTCGCACCCTACTAAGCCCACTGATTTCAATGGGGACGGCACTGTTGGTTGCCTTCATTGCTGTATTCCCTATTGGGTTGAATTTAAATTGACCTTCTGATATGTTTTTTTAATTCCTTTTATTTTTTTTCAAGTTCTTGTCACATTGTTTTCTAGCTTTCATTACTTGCTTTTGTATAATGTGTTCAACCAATACCTCTAGACTGAAAAGGTGCACCTTGTCCAGCTACAGCTAATTTGTAACGAACAGCTGTTTGCTCAACTGCTGTTTCATTTCTTTGAAGGTTGATGTTTGCAGCAATACAACACTGCTGTCATGAAGGGTCATTAGTGTGTTGTTTTTTTATCTCTCCCTTAATGAGTATTAAGCTGTCACACACTGAAAGGACTGCAAGCAATACCATATTGCCTCCAAATGACAGAACACAGAACTACAACTTTAGCTAAAAGCAAGAAGAAGTACCTATGTTCTCTAGTAAAGAATAAAGACTACATGTTTTGAATTAAAAATAAGTTCTGTAATGCAAATGTTGGTTTCAAAATGTATTAAATAAGACCATTTATACTGTCACATACTGGGTAATGTTCCTATGCTCAGGCATTAGATGGGATTGGAAGGCACATCTGATAGCTTTCCTTGTCTTTTTCTACAGGTTTGCCTTCAGGAGGAGTTCCCAATCACTATCTGCCAGGTAGGTTTATTGCCAGCTGTATACCATATTTTGGAATGTACAGTAAATGGGAGGTTGCAGTAACAGACATCTCTTTTGTTCTGCAGGTTCCTTCAGCTTGATTTGATATTATATCACCCTAGAGAATTGACCCTTCTTCTACAGGCAGCAGACACCAGCAATTGCTTCCCTGTGCCTGCTTTCTGGCACAGAGCTGTCTTACTGCTGACTCCTCACTGCCCGGATTCCCTTCCAGCACTGGTAACTTCCCTATCTCCTCTCCCCATCTTTAACTTCTAGGGTGGTAGGAGAAGAGCAGTTGTACCACCAGTGCCACATGACTTCTGGCCCAGCCATATTTGTATCTGGCCAGGCTGACCAAGACACAGAGCCATCACTCAGCCCCAGAAGTCATTCCTAGCCACATGTGCATCCAGGCTATGTAATGTCCCTTTCATAATTTTGTGTTCTAGTCTTGAGACAGGAAAACCACATGTAGAAGATAATATAACTTCAAATTAGTGTCATGGAGTAAGGATGAGCTCCTACAGGGGCCCTTGGGATTCAGGAAAACTCTAAAAACATCACTGGGCACAATGTGGAGATCTGCCTCGAAGACTGGAAATCAGCAAAAATGCTGTTCATTCTTCTGCTAGTCGGAAGTGCTTTTCTACCAAAGGATACACTCCATAATTAGGTAATGCCCTGCCTGGTTGATGCAGCAAGTGGGTCACGGAAGCAGCCATGCTAGGAAAAGAAGTGAAGAGAAGCCTTGTTCCAGCAGCTTTCTTCATTTCTCTTCTCCCTGCTCATAGCCAGTTCAGCCAACAACTGATGGAAATGACAGGGATGGGAGAGTTTCTGGCTGTACAATCCATCCTACCCCTGGCCAGTCTTTATGACACTCGAAATAGGATTCAGATCACATTAATTGTGTATGATGAACATGTATTAAGTTTGTTCAGCATTTGTTCAGCATTTTCAGTCCTAATTTTCAAAATTAAAATATTTACTCCTTGGCAATGCTACATATCCAGGAAGCTAAATATAGTGAACCTCATATTGAGGGTGGGGGGGAAATCACAGCTCAAGCTAACACATTCTACACAAGTCTGTGTAGCAGCTGTGGATTAAAATGTGCTGAAAAGTAGAACATTTTGTCTCTTTTCATCTATCAGACATTTAAGTACAAGTACACAGCCTCTCTTCTGAGAATCTGCTAAAATCATTCCTTTGATAATTTTAGTAACCTAAATCTCAATTTTGATATGCATTTTAACATGCAAGTGGAAAATCCTATGTCCAGCCACTCACCAAGTTTTAAGAGTTTCAAGCAGAAGGGGGGGGGGAAGAGTTGTACACCTCAGTACACCTCAATCCAAAACACGTTACTAAAAAGCAAAGAGGACTGGGTTGAATGGAAGATGCTTCGAGACAGCTTATAACTGGAGTGCAAATTACACAAACACAATGCATTTGGAGCAAGACGGCTCCAGGATGCATATACATATAAAATGCACACATAAATAAACATGAATAAAAATGTTATCCACCTTCTCAAAGTCAAACCCATGTGTTAGAAAATAGATCCCTGATGAATTCATATAAATTGGGTAGTGGGGGTGATTTAAGTGCAATCCTGAGCAGAGTTTTGGGATGTGGACAAACCGGCACACGAACTAAAGGGGCAGTTTGTGGTTGACAAACTGAAGTTCATGGCAGATCAACTGGCACAAACTTTCCACGAACTTTCAAACAATTTGTGGAGGTTCATGTCAGTTCATGAATGGATACATTTCCATACAGACTGTCTCCACTCGAGCAAAATGTTTACCAAACTTCAAATGGAGGTCCTGTGGCTGGGCCAAGGAGATGCAGGGTTGGGATGCTAACTCCTGGCTCTTGACAGAGTGCCATTAACATCTAGACTGACTGTCAATAGTCTGGATGTGATCCTGGATGTCTCCCTTTCAATGGAGGCCCAGGCCACAAATGTAGTTAAGCTGGCGTTTTACCATCTATGCCAGGTAAAGCAGTTGGTCCCCTCCAGTCTCCCCCTAATTTAGCCACAGTGATCATGCAATGGTCCCCTCCAGGCTAGATTACTGCAACTTGCTCTACATAGGGCTACCCTTGCGATTGACCCAGAAACTGCAATGGGTCCAGAATGCAGCTGCACATGTTCTTATGGGAACTTCTTTTAGAGCCTATGTACCACCAGTGCCTCGCCAGCCACACTGGCTCCAGGTTGAACACTGGATCAGATTCAAGGTTTTGATGCTAACCTTCAAAGCCCTAAATGGTCTGGGACCAGCATACCTTCAGGACCACCTCTCCTGGTACATCCCCCAAAGAACATTATGCTCAAACGACAAAAACTTACTGGTGGTCCTTGGTCTAAAGGGTGGCCAGCTGTCCTCAATCAGAGCCAGGGCCTTTTTGGTCCTGGTTCCAAGCTGGTGAAACACTCTTACAGCTGAAATCCGGGCCCCATGGGATCTAATGCAATTCCACAGAGCCTGTAAAGCTGAGTTGTTCCATCAGGCTTATGGTTGAGGGCAGCAACAGTTCACAATCTCAGATTGGCCTCCCCTCTCTCTCCTTCCTCCTGCTTCCCTCCCCTTTCTTCAGGCTAGACAGACACTCCACCTGGGGGTTTAAGCCATCTTTTAATGTTATGGTTGATCGTATTTTTATATTTATTGTATTTATTATATTTAGATTTAATAATGTTTTAATTGTTTCATGTTTTATATGATACCCACCCTGAGCCCTGTTCTGCAGGGGAGGGAGGGCTAAAAGTCTAAGGAAATAAATAAATAAAACAATGGGGGCAGAATTCTCCAGCCTTGGAAACAGTATTGTCAGTAGAGATGGGTATGAACCAGCCCATGAACCTAAATTTGTGATGAAAATCACCTGGTTCATGGTTCATGAGCAGAGGTCCATATGATCTTTCCTGCAATGAACCTCCCAAGATCCTCCACGTGGTTTTCGGAGCTTTGGGCAGTTCATGGTGGTGTGTGTTGGTGGTGTCCAGAGCAGACATCCTGGTGCAGATCAACTACAATAATCAAAGCAACAGTGGGGATGGATTTCTGCATCCCTGGAAATACCAATAGTGGCTCTCCAAAGCCCAACAGGCAGTGCTGGATGCCAATGAGTGCTCCCATTCTGCTCTATGGGACCAATACCCAGGGGTCATTTCCTGCCGGAGCACACAGGAGCGGAGCTCCGGCAGTAAAGAGCCCAGTGGGCAGGCACATGCAACAAGCCCCACCCTCTGCTCCCAGCAGCCCTCAGTCAGAGCAAGAAGCAGCCAAGTAAGTTGCAGAGGGCCCCCCCCCCCGGTCCAAAACAGTCTAGTGGCACCTTTAAGACCAAGGTTTATTCAGGTACAAGCTCTCCCTCCTCTGTGAGGACAGATCTGCACGTTCCCCCTCCCCCAATAGCTAGCAATCCAAAAAAGTCCAGTGGAGCCTGAGTGGTGGGTGTTGCCTTCTAACACACTTCTGGTGATGTCAGGGGGTGTGGCATATGCAAATAAGTTATGGCAATGAGTTATGCTAAGGAGCTCCTGCACCTCTTTTTCTACGAAATGACCCCTGCCAATACCCCCAGCTCACAGGCAGCTCCACCCCCATCAGCAGCAGGCATCCCACATGGCAGTTAGAAGCAGAGAGGGAAGGCAACTGGAAGGCATTCCTCAGTGTGAATAGTGGGGTTGGGGCCGCAACTCAGACCCCATAAACCCAATCTTCACCAAACCTGAAGGGCAGATAGAGGAAAGTCAGCTGGAGATCCCCTGGGAGTTTAGTGTCTGTAGTACACCAGGGGGATTCTACCTCATCTTGAACCTCACAAACTAAACCAGTTCGTTTAGCTCATGATGGTTTGTGGGTCATGAACTGGGCATGCCACAACCTGAAATGAACTACATTTTCCTGGTTTGTGCTTGTTCCTAGCACAGTTACACCCTTCTAGGTCCACTGAATGGACTTAAAAGAGTGTAACACTGCTTGGGACAGCACTAGGGTTGCCAGATCCCCTAGTAGAGATGGGGGTCCCCTGCTGCCAGGCCCTACCCCCAGCCACCAATCAGCTAGCCATCATGATTAGACTTACTGGGAGACGGGAGAAGGCCTAGGCCTCGTTACTGGTGTTGCACAGGAAGTTATGTCATCATGCCAGTGATATACAGGGAATACTCTAGTAGTTGGACAAAAACATTACGATAGAAACCACAGAGTGTTTGCCCGATGTCACTAGCATGATGACATTACTTCCTGTTAGGGCTGCCAAGTCTCGTTGAATCATGGCGGGGGATCGTCATTCTTTACAGGAGCTTTGCCGCGGGGGACGGCAACAGGCGTTGCACTGCCGTCACCAGGATGTGACGCTACGCGTCGCTCTGGCAACAGGACTCCAAACAGCCCCATTGCCAGAGCGACACATAGCGTCACATCCTGGCGACGGCGGTGCAATGCCTGTTGCCATCCCCCACGGCAGAGCTCCTGTAAAGAATGACGATCCCCCACCACGATTCAACGAGACTTGGCAGCTCTACTTCCTGTGCAACACCAATAATGAGGCCTAGGCCTTTCTCTTTCTCCTCATAATTCCCTCCCCATCCCCCATCAATTGCCAGGAAGGACCTGGCAACCCTAGACAGCACTGTTAAAGTGTAGAAAGGGTGACTCACTAGCAGCCCTTTCTTTTGGCTGTTGTTCTTTTCCTTGTGAGATTTTGAGTTTGAAGGAACCACAAAAGGTAGCAAAAAGGTTAACAGTAAGCTTTGGGGACAAAAAGGGTCCACTGCTTCTCTTCATCCCATTCTTCTTCTTTTTTTAATCCTCATGCCACAACTGGACAATCCAATAGCTTTCTTTGGTTCAATACTGTCTTCTCTGGCCATAGGAAAGGTACATTAAAATAATTCTGATTTCAGGAAACCAAAAGGCTTTTTGCAGTGCCAGATCACTCAGAACCTGACCTCCAATGAGAATACACACATTATTTAAGATATTAATGAAAACTCCCTTTTATGATGGCTGTAATGGCTTATGGGTAATAAAACGAGGGGTATTCTTCAGAATAACTCTTCCAGCTAATGAGAATTTTTCTGTGCCTCACATTCCCTTTTGGCCAGCAGTTAATTTAAACATCGCCATGCTCAGAAGTGCAAGCCTTTGATGTGAGGCAAAAGAAAAAGAGCCCATCCCATGGCTTGCAGTTTATGGTACTGAGTGATCTTGCCCTGTGGATGCAAGATCAGCCCAGATTGTAATCTATTGTATTGTATTGCTTTTATTGTCCTGACTGTTCCTTTGCAGCTTATTGTACTTTATTTAAATTGTGGTTAAGTGAGCCCCATTTTGGGCCCCCACTGGGAAGGAAAGTAGTGTCTAGATATGTCTCTTCCATTTACTCTGTAGGAATTTATAAAAAGGCTGAAATTCAGTTGCTTTTGACAAGATTTGATTCTATCCATATAATAAATCGATTTGATAGGGAGGTAACTTTTATTTATTCGCTTTTGGTGCTAAATTATACTTAGTTGCAAGTCAGAGAGTATTGTTAATGTCCTGGTCCATAGTGGACAGGACTACTGTCAGGCAAAAATGCCCCGAAGAGTGCAAAAAGAGGAGAGGCCAAGCGTTCCAAGATGGCAGTGCGGTTCTTTGGCTACATTAATTTTGTAATTAGTAACAGCCAGATAACTGACTTGGGTAAGGTAACAGCACTCACTGGAGAAGACCCTGATGCTGAGAAAGACTGAAGATCAAAGAAGACGGGGACGGCAAAGGATAAGATGGTTAGACAGTGTCATAGATGCAACGAAAATGAAATTGAGCAAACTTCAGAGGACGGCGGAAGACAGGAAGGCCTGGAGAGATCTGGTCCATGGGGTCGCGAAGAGTCAGACTCGACTGTGCGACTGAACAACAACAACAACTATTCTGTCCCTTTTCTTTAAGATTAAGGCTTAATTCTCAGAAGATGGCCCCTCTGCTAATAGTAGCTACAAACATTCTGTTTAGTGTGTATCTTTATATTTTCTCTAAACTCTCTATACTTAATAACTTGGTGTTGAAATGGCATAGAGATTAGAATTTAAGATATTTTAATGCACTGAACACTTATTTGATGAACTGAAATGTATTACTTGCTCCAGTTTCCTTGCCCCGTTGCATACCTTCAAGATGTAGCAGATGATAGTTACAAAATAAAAGCACAGCCTACCCAATTCCTCTACTCACTGCAGTCTTCTTCCCCCCAACCTGCTTGCCTTTTTATGAGATCAAGTCCCCTGACTGCTGGCAATGCTTTTTCAGGGTCACACGGGGAATACTGCATGAAGGAAAAGGCAAGAAATATATATTTCATCCTGTGGGACCTACCCATAATGTTATCCATCTGATGAAATTCAAGCCCAGTTCATATAATCAAATTGTGTTCATGTTTGGGTGGATAGGAAAGCAATCATGGTAATGCATCGCCACAAGTTGAAATCTACCTGAATCTTCTATGTCTGCATTCTCACTAATCCAGGAGTTCAACACAAAAGTAATATGCATTTATTTTGTCTACGATTCCACAGAGGCATGCTGTGCTACAAGTATGTGGGTGTATTGTCCAATTCAGAGCCAAAGCAGTGAGTTGGATTTTATGGCATTAAACTTTTGATACCACATGATACAAACTGTACTTTCAAGGACACATAATGAGCTAGATTATTATGACCTAGCTATTTTTGTTACTCAGAAGGTCATAAAGTTGTATGATAAATGCAAATATGTGTAAACATCATAGCAAATTAGGGCCCAACCAGACATTCTGGGAGACATTCGCCATGAGACCCATGACATCATTAGGCTGGGAATGTCCTTGCTACTGGTTTCTATTGGTTTCTAGTGGTAGAGATGTGGAAATTCACATCATGACAGGTTCATACAAGTACGGAGCATCACACAAACACACATGAACACATGAAGCCTTATACTGATTCAGACTTTTGGTCCCTCAAGGTCAGTGTTGTCTACTCAGACTGGCAGTGGCTCTCCAGGGTATCAGATTTTTACATCACATGTTACCTGGTCTTCTCAACTGGAGATGCCAGGGATTCAACACGGGACCCTCTGCATGCCAAGAAGATGCTGTATAACTGAGCCCTAGCCCCTCCCCTCTTATCATAGACACAAAGATATTTTTGGCAGTAGCTCAATTTCTGCCTAGGGGTGAACAAGTATGTCTTTTGTTTGTTTGTTTTCATTTCTGGTGCTCCAAATTCTCTTACGCCATTTTGATGCCATGTAAAATTGATATAAAAACGTTAAAAATGGCAGAAATTCAGGAAAAATTCAGTGTAAGGAAATAGAAATGATACAAAACTAATGTTTTGTGGGCTTAATTCACATAAATCAGGCATTAAATTTAAATGGGATTTGAGGTCAATAGTAGGGCTGCAAAGTTCTCTCATCTAATTCTGTCTTCAAGTCTACAAGTTTGTTGTAGTTGTTGCTGCCAAGTCACAGCTGACTTATAGCGACCCTGTCGCTATAGGGTTTTCAAGACAAGAGACATTGGTGGCTGGCCATTGCCTGCCTTCATGTCATGACCCTGATATTCCATAGAGATCTCCTGTCCAAATACTAGCCAGGGTCAACCCTGCTTAGCTTCCAAGATCTGACAGATTGGGCTAGTCAGGGGTTAAATGAAAGTACACATAGACAAAGGTCAAGGACAATATTATCTTTCAAAGCAGTAGGAATTCTTCTGCCAAATCCAAGCCTGTGATAAAAGAAACTATTGTGCTTCACTAGGCAAAAGTGGAGAACTGTGGAATCACTCTATTTTTTACTCAAGGGAGAAATTTTTAAAGTTCTGATGATTTGAAATAGGTCATGGGGAGAGGGAAAGAAGGAAATTAGATTTTATTTTTTAAAAATGTACAAAACTGTTGTGCCTATGTAATAACACCAAGCATGACTGTCACTGTGAAGAGGTATTATCTCATTTAGGTAATTTGTGCAAGCAGAATGTTTCCCTACTTATTCCATTCAATTATAGGGTGCTCACTTTGTCATTACTGGAGTATCTTAATGTGACTTGTAATTAGTGTAATTACAATCCAATGTTAATTATATTTGCCACTTAAACATAATTTTATATAGTAATGGTCTCTCTTCTCAATAACCTTATTGTGTTGTTTATTCAAGCAGGAATTAAGTCTTCTTTCATGCATCAAATGCGGAGATTACAAGGGGAAAAAATGCCTGTCACTTTTATAGTTATGACGGGGGAATCTATGTCACAAATGTAATTTTGTTCCTGCCATCAGTGAATATGAAACTGAATTAGAGCAAGCGGGAAAGGTTAGGTGATGAATTAACAATGAATGAATTGAGATTAATATTGTCTTGTGAATTCAATATATAGAAATTATAGATTCCAAGGGTGTAACCTGTGACATGGAAAGAAATAGAGTTGGGGGTGATTATGCAGATCTGTCTATCTGACACTCTCACTTTAATCAAACCACTCCTTGCTGGAGCTCCAAGCATGGTTCCACCCTATTCCTCTTGTTGTAATCACAGCAATCCTGTAGAAGTAGGTTACACTAAAGGACAGTTGTGATACCTCTTCTCCACTCACAGAGTGCGTACCACACCCCACAACCTCTCTCTCTAAGGTTCAGGGTTACCAGTAAGTCAGGCCATCACACGGCTCTAGAAAGCCATGACCGTTTCACATCTCAGGTACAGTCTCTCACTCACAAAGACATCAGCAGAAAGGGTAGCCCAGCCTAGTTTAGTAATAGGCCCCCATTCAAACACTTCACTGTGTTATTGGGGTTGAGGGCTCATACACTGTTCCATTCACACGCTGCCACCATTTATTCATATCTTAAAACATATATAGACCAAGATCTTCACTGAAGCTTTTTGTGTGTGTGTGTTTCTTTCCCTCAGACACACAGCCCACAGGGTTAAACAAACAAGGAGTTAACATTTATTTATGGTTTGAACTTAACACTGAAGAAAATAATGTAAAGGTTATAAGGTTTCTTTTCCATTGAACCTTTGAATAGTTTCCCTATTCCAGGATTGGGGAATCTTTATTAAAAATTGTTTTTTCTGTCCAGTTAGCTTTAAGCTGCTCTTCACCTCAGCTTCACTCAGTTAGACATATTCTTTGCTCTCAATTCCCACACTGCCAACTTTCAACTGCTGTTTCCCAACTCTCTCTCTCTCTCTCTCTCTCTCTCTCTCTCTCTCTCTCTCACATCCGATCAGCTCTCACTGGTCACTTTAAGAGAGAGGTGGAACCTAACCTGCCACAACAGTGATTGGCTCAGATTCATCCTATGAGCTTCATAGAAGACTGAGGAATTGATGTGGGTCTTCCCAATTCAAGCACATTAGTGCTCAGATATGACGTTTAGTGGACTGTGGTTAAGAGAACTTGTATGAAACAATCCAAACATGAAAATATATGAAGGTTTTACATCTTGCATATATGGATTTCAAGGGCTTGAACCTGCGAAAAATGCACCCCCAATAGGAGACATCTGGAAGTGCTCAATACCCAGCTAATAACAGGGATTTGATACCTTATTGGCCATGATGGGATCCTTTATATTTTTCTTTTATACATACCTTAGACTTTAGGCAGCAAAGCCCTTAATCAGATGGATTTTTGCCTGAATCAGGGCAACCTACGACAGTCCATAGAATGATCTGAGGGTACGCAATGCTGTTCCATTGCTAAGGCTAAACAGTGACACTCACTCAGGGCTGAGGAGCCACATGTGACATGTCACCTGTGGCTCTTATGGGTACTGTTCCCCTATGTGGTACCTACTTCATATTCCAGGGCCTGTCCTCTCTGACACCTTCTCCATAGCATCTGCACTCTCATCCCAGCACTGAGGTGGTTGCTGGGAAGACTGCAAGCTGGCAACAGACAATAGAGAATCAAACTACCACCACTATGGCAACAGCCCAGGAAAAAGAGCAAGATGGCACTATGGATTGATGGTGGTTTTACTCCCCCTTCTTCAAAGTTGGCTTGCTCTTCTGCCTTGGCAATCTTACTCTTCTAAACTGCTGTGCCTCATGCTGAGGAGAGGAAGGAGAGACAACCCTATATGCTCAGAAGTAACTAAAAAGGCTATAGTTGTATATTTAATATTACATAGTTCCTATACAAATTGTTTGTGTGTGTTTGGTGGGGTGGCACACAGAGTATACAGTAGTCATGTGGCTCTTCTGGTTGCTGATAAGTGTGAATATGGATTTCCGCAAGAATGAATACCACTGGGCTAAACAGGAAGGCCAATGAAGACACTTCAGACTTAGAAATGACATAAGCAAAATCCATTTGTCTGTACAAATTGCTAACAGACTCCAGCCCATGACTTCATACTGTTCAGGAAATTTGCCATACATAACTTCCTTTTTAAAACAGTTGATTCTTAATTGTATCTCTGAATCTAGGACTTCACTCTCTCTCTCTCTCCAAATTCACTTTCACTTCTCACTTCAGCCCACTGGGGCCTTTTGAAAAAAGAATATCTACATTTTTGAAATAATTCCAACTGCTGTCATACTATGGTACAGAATTACAGTATTTTAAGGTAATAATATTGTCTTCTGTAATGCAAAACATTATTTTTTTCCAGATTCATTTGGTGCTCTGTAAATATTCCTTTATTTTTCTTGTGCTATAGCATGAAGCTATAAAAACTCTAAATGTACCATATGGTTATGAAATGGCTTTACTTGCTCTCTTATTACCCCATAAATAACAATAGAATTCTTACATAAGTAGAGACTTCTTCATTTGTATCCATGTCAACAATTCCAATTGCACATAGGCCTGCCTGTGTTCCTTAATTTATTGCTACGCTCTTTTTGCTAATAGAAGGAAGTGTATTTCTGGAAGATGATTACAACTCTTGGGTGGTTAAAGGCACTCCAACTTCAGCAGTGTGCCTCCTAATACCACTTGAGGTGTGTTATAATCACCTAGAAATCCAACGCCTGTTGTGTTTTATTGCTTAATAAATACTACCAGCAGGGGCATCTTTGGAATGTCTATTCATAGCAGAACTATTCATTAAATATTAACTGCGGCAATTGCTTTCAGGGGTGTTTGCATGTGGTGCGAGGATAGGAAACTAACTGTATTTTAAGCCAGTATTTATTCTTTCTGCATATTACAAGAGACATCTTCAAGACATCACCCTTTAGGAAGGATAAATGTCAGTGATTTTTCTAATGCTGTCCAACGTGTATCTGACCTTCACTATTTGTTCTGTATGGAGGTGGCCACAGTCTCCTCCAGCTTTTAAGCAAGCATCAAGGATGTAGCATAGTCTAATACTGAGAACTCCATGACCTAAATGGCCCAGCTAGTCTGATTTCATCAGACCTCAGAAGCTAAGCAGGGTCACCTTTTTTAGTACTTGGAATGAAGACCACCAAAGAAGACCAGGGTCGCTATGCAGAGGCAGACAATGGCAAACCACTTTTGTTTGTCTCTTGTCTTGAAAACCCAATAGGGTCACCATAAGTTGCCTGCACCTTGATGGCACTTTCCACCAACATTTCAACCAGCATTTGTACCATCAGTGACACTAAAAGAAAAAAATAGAAAAAAAATCATGGCCACTGAAATGAAAATTTCTCAAGTCCCATCTGCATAACAAGATCTGTTACCAATGACTTCAAAGCAGCACATGCTGACATGCATTCTTGGAAGCATACAGTGCTAATATCATTTCTCTTCTCATTGAGAGTGAGTGGTATAGACTAGACTACAATCACTCTCCAGACTTTGGGCACGAGTCCAAAAATGAGCACACGGAAAATGTATCTGGGTTTAGGTTCTTATTTTGTTTTTAAATGTTTGCATTCATTAATATTGTCGTGTTCAGGGTCCTTAACAGATCTGGTTATTCCTTCCATTGGTTTCAACAGAAAACACTTTCTACTTCTGCCCAGTTTCTCAACTGAGATGAAATTCTCAGGAATTCTACCCATCACACAACAGAACATTCTTACCTAGTTTTAGAGAGCTAGGAGACAGCCTCCCCATTTTACAGGAAATGACAGGCAAAACTAGAGTTGCCAATTTCCGCTTGGGAAATCCCTGGAGTTTAGGAGGCAGTACCTGGCAGGGCAGTTTCGGAGAGGAGGGAGCTCAGTGGGCATATGATGTCACCAATTCCTTCAGGGAAACTGATCTCTCTAGTCTGGTGATCAATTCAAATTCTGGAGAACTCCAGACCCCACCTGGAGGTTGGTGACCTTAGATACAACTCACTTCCAGTTCTCTCTGTTCCCCTAATCCAACTGGGGATTTTTAAATATTGTTGCATCCAGGGCTCTTTTTGTAGAAAAAGCCCAGCAGGAACTCATTAGCTTAATAGGCCACACCCAACAGCAGGAACTCATTAGCATATCCAGCCACACCCATGAGAGCATAGCTCATTAGCATATTAGGCTGCACCCCCATGTTACCAGAAGTTTAGTCATCCAGCCACACCCACCTTTTGCTTGTTATTCTGTTTAACTTGTTTGTTGTCAAAACCCAGGGCCTTTTTTGTAGCAGGAACTCCTTTGCATGTTAGGCCACACCCCTAATGTAGCCAGTCCTAATGAGTTTCTGCTATTGGGTGTGGCCTATTATGCTAATGAGTTCCTGCTGGGCGTGGTCAACTTGGGAGCCAGCTGGAACTCTGTTCCTGTGCGTTCCTGCCCAAAAATAGCCCTGGTTGCATCCAACTGAAGAAAGAAAGAATATTCCCATTTAGCTGCCAAGCAGAGTGAGCACAGGGAGGCAATTCCCCTCTGCCCTTTCCTGCCACCAGGATCCTGATGCATGGGGAATAATCTGAAACAAACATTATTACAGGTGCAAAATGCTTCATGTAAACATATGAACCCTGAACAATCTCTGTTCAGGTGAGCTTCCTTGGAGAAACTTAAAGGCTTCACAGGACAGGAGACAGTACTGAGAATGCTTTATCGTCATTGACCCTTATGATCTATTTTAGGGGAGAAATACCCATCCCTATTCCTGCTTTACATATGACAGGTAGATTTGAGCATTACTGGCTATACCAAGTTTGCTTTTTTGACCTCTTGCTGGACCTAGCTGCCTGCACACACATTGCATGTGTTGAAATCAATGTGCATAGTAGGAGAGTAGACACAAGCACTCAGGTCACACCCCCTCACTCAATGACCAGCTCATGACAACACAGGAATTATATTCACATAGGTTCTGTCCCATGATCAGAAACATTTGAAAAAGCAATGTTTCCTCTTGTGGGGGTGGGGCCTACACATATGCTTGCTACGCATGGTAGACTCTATACTCGTGAACAGACAACCATGCATATACGAGGGTGAAGCCAGCATGCACTGATTTTGATGCACATAGCATCATGGGTGCTGTATGCATGGCTGCTGTGTGCATGTTTTCTTCATTTTCTTTTTACTGCTATATATTTGAAGTCCAATATATTGGAATATATTGGAAGTCCAATAGCCTCTGATGTGCAAAACAGACAGATTGCCTAATTTGGAGTGAGGGAGAATGGAGCACAGTAAAACTAGACCCTAATACTTTCACTGCACCCTCTTAAAGTTGTATGGATGCCCTTTAGTACATTACAGTGGAAACAAACAAAGCCTTTGCCTTTTTCTCCATGGGATCCAGCATATGCCAGGCTTCACTAATTTGTGAAATGGTGGTATGCAGTTTTTTTGTTTTGTTTTAATCCCCTGAAGGCAGGGTAGTTTTATTAGTTTTTGTTACACCTACGTGACTACAGAAAGAAAAAAGGGGAAGGGGAAGAAAAATAAAAAAACCCGGGGTACAGACAGTAAATGAAAAAACCCACACTATAACTAAAAACCCAAGAAAGGAAGGTCTTTTCCAGTTAGTATACAGTTAGTCATAAAACTTAAAACTTTTCGTTTAAATCAATGAGTTTAGGAGTTAGTAAGTCCATTTTAGTAATTGTCTATTTTTTTCTCAGTGTGCACAAAGTCTCTTTCATCCACTTCAGTTGTAAATCCTTCAGTTCTTAAGAGCTACTTGGGAACTCTTAGCCGCAAGTCATACGTGTCTCTGGCCGCGCCTCCTTCTGCTCCTGCTGGGTCTCCGTCCATCTCTCTCAGGCTGTCTGCAGGGCCCCCTCCGTCTGGCTGATCATCCTTTTCCGATCCAAAAAACTGCTTCAACCATTCTTCCGCTTTAAACACCGAGTCAATTTTTTCTCTCTTATCCTTGTATTTAAACTGCACACCCTCCGGATAGAGCCAGGAATACTGAATCTGGTTGATCTGGAGTGTTGAGATGAGTTCTTTGTATGCTTTTCTTTTCTGTCGAACCTCAAATGGAATGTCCTTTAGGACCCTGATAGTTGCTGATCCCAGCTGCAGGGGTTTGGCTGCTGTCGCTTTGAGAATATCATCTCTTGTCTGTTGTCGGAGAAACTTGACTACAATCTCGCCCGGCATGTTATTCTGCTTAATGTATTTAGAGTAGGATCGATATGCCACTTCGATCTCTGCTTGCACTTCAGCCAGTGCATTGCCGAGTGTCGATGCAATTAGTTCTGTCGCCACCTCCTTCAAGTTTTCTCCTGCCGTTTCAGCCACCCCTTGGAACCTGAGAA